>NC_069500.1:473158664-473273664 GCF_027579735.1 Bombina bombina | reverse complement strand
TATACATACTTTCAAAATATAATACACAATGTAACAAATGGCACATACAAGTTCTGATGAGTGATCAATGACACAAGTATCGAGCAATTTGATTCATTAGTGATAGTATAACATTTATATTTAAAGAGACAAAGAAATTAAAGCGCTGAGCCTAAAGTTACAACATGCCCCTCCTAAACCACCTCCCTAAAAATGGAACATGGGGGAAAAATGCAAATAGGAATTACAAAAGAGGACGCTAAAGTTAGAAGTAACCAACACATTTATTCTATGGACATCTAGTCATATGTATATGATACAATTAATTGCAAATATAATTCCTAATATTCAAAAACAGAATTTATGTTTACCTGATAAATTTCTTTCTCCAACGGTGTGTCCGGTCCACGGCGTCATCCTTACTTGTGGGATATTCTCTTCCCCAACAGGAAATGGCAAAGAGCCCAGCAAAGCTGGTCACATGATCCCTCCTAGGCTCCGCCTACCCCAGTCATTCGACCGACGTTAAGGAGGAATAATAGCATAGGAGAAACCATATGGTACCGTGGTGACTGTAGTTAAAGAAAATAAATTATCAGACCTGATTAAAAAACCAGGGCGGGCCGTGGACCGGACACACCGTTGGAGAAAGAAATTTATCAGGTAAACATAAATTCTGTTTTCTCCAACATAGGTGTGTCCGGTCCACGGCGTCATCCTTACTTGTGGGAACCAATACCAAAGCTTTAGGACACGGATGAAGGGAGGGAGCAAATCAGGTCACCTAAATGGAAGGCACCACGGCTTGCAAAACCTTTCTCCCAAAAATAGCCTCAGAAGAAGCAAAAGTATCAAACTTGTAAAATTTGGTAAAAGTGTGCAGTGAAGACCAAGTCGCTGCCCTACATATCTGATCAACAGAAGCCTCGTTCTTGAAGGCCCATGTGGAAGCCACAGCCCTAGTGGAATGAGCTGTGATTCTTTCGGGAGGCTGCCGTCCGGCAGTCTCGTAAGCCAATCTGATGATGCTTTTAATCCAAAAAGAGAGAGAGGTAGAAGTTGCTTTTTGACCTCTCCTTTTACCTGAATAAACAACAAACAAGGAAGATGTTTGTCTAAAATCCTTTGTAGCATCTAAATAGAATTTTAGAGCGCGAACAACATCCAAATTGTGCAACAAGCGTTCCTTCTTTGAAACTGGTTTCGGACACAGAGAAGGTACGATAATCTCCTGGTTAATGTTTTTGTTAGAAACAACTTTTGGAAGAAAACCAGGTTTAGTACGTAAAACCACCTTATCTGCATGGAACACCAGATAAGGAGGAGAACACTGCAGAGCAGATAATTCTGAAACTCTTCTAGCAGAAGAAATTGCAACTAAAAACAAAACTTTCCAAGATAATAACTTAATATCAACGGAATGTAAGGGTTCAAACGGAACCCCCTGAAGAACTGAAAGAACTAAATTGAGACTCCAAGGAGGAGTCAAAGGCTTGCAAACAGGCTTGATTCCAACCAGAGCCTGAACAAAGGCTTGAACATCTGGCACAGCTGCCAGTTTTTTGTGAAGTAACACCGACAAGGCAGAAATCTGTCCCTTCAGGGAACTTGCCGATAATCCTTTTTCCAATCCTTCTTGAAGGAAGGATAGAATCCTAGGAATCTTAACCTTGTCCCAAGGGAATCCTTTAGATTCACACCAACAGATATATTTTTTCCAAATTTTGTGGTAAATCTTTCTAGTTACAGGCTTTCTGGCCTGAACAAGAGTATCGATAACAGAATCTGAGAAACCTCGCTTCGATAAAATCAAGCGTTCAATCTCCAAGCAGTCAGCTGGAGTGAAACCAGATTCGGATGTTCGAACGGACCCTGAACAAGAAGGTCTCGTCTCAAAGGTAGCTTCCAAGGTGGAGCCGATGACATATTCACCAGATCTGCATACCAAGTCCTGCGTGGCCACGCAGGAGCTATCAAGATCACCGACGCCCTCTCCTGATTGATCCTGGCTACCAGCCTGGGGATGAGAGGAAACGGCGGGAACACATAAGCTAGTTTGAAGGTCCAAGGTGCTACTAGTGCATCCACTAGAGCCGCCTTGGGATCCCTGGATCTGGACCCGTAGCAAGGAACTTTGAAGTTCTGACGAGAGGCCATCAGATCCATGTCTGGAATGCCCCATAGTTGAGTGACTTGGGCAAAGATTTCCGGATGGAGTTCCCACTCCCCCGGATGCAATGTCTGACGACTCAGAAAATCCGCTTCCCAATTTTCCACTCCCGGGATGTGGATAGCAGACAGGTGGCAGGAGTGAGACTCCGCCCATAGAATAATCTTGGTCACTTCTTCCATCGCTAGGGAACTCCTTGTTCCCCCCTGATGGTTGATGTACGCAACAGTCGTCATGTTGTCTGATTGAAACCGTATGAACTTGGTCCTCGCTAGGTGAGGCCAAGCCTTGAGAGCATTGAATATCGCTCTCAGTTCCAGAATATTTATCGGTAGAAGAGATTCTTCCCGAGACCAAAGACCCTGAGCTTTCAGGGATCCCCAGACCGCGCCCCAGCCCATCAGACTGGCGTCGGTCGTGACAATGACCCACTCTGGTCTGCGGAATGTCATCCCTCGTGACAGGTTGTCCAGGGACAGCCACCAACGGAGTGAGTCTCTGGTCCTCTGATTTACTTGTATCTTTGGAGACAAGTCTGTATAGTCCCCATTCCACTGACTGAGCATGCACAGTTGTAATGGTCTTAGATGAATGCGCGCAAAAGGAACTATGTCCATTGCCGCTACCATCAACCCGATCACTTCCATGCACTGAGCTACGGAAGGAAGAGGAACGGAATGAAGAATTCGACAAGAGTCCAGAAGTTTTGTCTTTCTGGCCTCTGTTAGAAAAATCCTCATTTCTGAGGAGTCTATAATTGTTCCCAAGAAGGGAACCCTTGTTGACGGGGATAGAGAACTCTTTTCCACGTTCACTTTCCAGCCGTGAGATCTGAGAAAGGCCAGGACAATGTCCGTGTGAGCCTTTGCTCGAGGGAGGGACGACGCTTGAATCAGAATGTCGTCCAGGTAAGGTACTACTGCAATGCCCCTTGGTCTTAGCACCGCTAGAAGGGACCCTAGTACCTTTGTGAAAATCCTTGGAGCAGTGGCTAATCCGAAAGGAAGCGCCACGAACTGGTAATGTTTGTCCAGGAATGCAAACCTTAGGAACCGATGATGTTCCTTGTGGATAGGAATATGTAGATACGCATCCTTTAAATCCACCGTGGTCATGAATTGACCTTCCTGGATGGAAGGAAGGATAGTTCGAATGGTTTCCATCTTGAACGATGGGACCTTGAGAAATTTGTTTAAGATCTTGAGATCTAGGATTGGTCTGAACGTTCCCTCTTTTTTGGGAACTATGAACAGATTGGAGTAGAACCCCATCCCTTGTTCTCTCAATGGAACAGGATGAATCACTCCCATTTTTAACAGGTCTTCTACACAATGTAAGAACGCCTGTCTTTTTATGTGGTCTGAAGACAACTGAGACCTGTGGAACCTCCCCCTTGGGGGAAGTCCCTTGAATTCCAGAAGATAACCCTGGGAGACTATTTCTAGCGCCCAAGGATCCAGAACATCTCTTGCCCAAGCCTGAGCGAAGAGAGAGAGTCTGCCCCCCACCAGATCCGGTCCCGGATCGGGGGCCAATATTTCATGCTGTCTTGGTAGCAGTGGCAGGTTTCTTGGCCTGCTTTCCCTTGTTCCAGCCTTGCATTGGTCTCCAAGCTGGCTTGGCCTGAGAAGTATTACCCTCTTGCTTAGAGGACGTAGCACCTTGGGCTGGTCCGTTTTTACGAAAGGGACGAAAATTAGGTCTATTTTTTGCCTTGAAAGGCCGATCCTGAGGAAGGGCATGGCCCTTACCCCCAGTGATATCAGAGATAATCTCTTTCAAGTCAGGACCAAACAGCGTTTTCCCCTTGAAAGGAATGTTTAGTAGCTTGTTCTTGGAAGACGCATCAGCCGACCAAGATTTCAACCAAAGCGCTCTGCACGCCACAATAGCAAACCCAGAATTCTTAGCCGCTAACTTAGCCAATTGCAAAGAGGCGTCTAGAGTGAAAGAATTAGCCAATTTGAGAGCATTGACTCTGTCCATAATCTCCTCATAAGGAGGAGAGTCACTATCGAGCACCTTAATCAGTTCATCAAACCAGAAATATGCGGCTGTAGTGACAGGGACAATGCATGAAATGGGTTGTAGAAGGTAACCCTGCTGAACAAACATCTTTTTAAGCAAACCTTCTAATTTTTTATCCATAGGATCTTTGAAAGCACAACTATCCTCTATGGGAATAGTGGTGCGTTCGTTTAAAGTAGAAACCGCTCCCTCGACCTTGGGGACTGACTGCCATAAGTCCTTTCTGGGGTCGACCATAGGAAACAATTTTTTAAATATGGGGGGAGGGACGAAAGGAATACCGGGCCTTTCCCATTCTTTATTAACAATGTCCGCCACCCGCTTGGGTATAGGAAAAGCTTCTGGGAGCCCCGGCACCTCTAGGAACTTGTCCATTTTACATAGTTTCTCTGGGATGACCAAATTTTCACAATCATCCAGAGTGGATAATACCTCCTTAAGCAAAATGCGGAGATGTTCCAATTTAAATTTAAAAGTAATCACATCAGATTCAGCCTGCTGAGAAATGTTCCCTAAATCAGTAATTTCTCCCTCAGACAAAATCTCCCTGGCCCCCTCAGATTGGGTTAGGGGCCCTTCAGAGATATTAATATCAGCGTCGTCATGCTCTTCAGTAACTAAAACAGAGCATCCACGCTTACGCTGACAAGGGTTCATTTTGGCTAAAATGTTTTTGACAGAATTATCCATTACAGCCGTTAATTGTTGCATAGTAAGGAGTATTGGCGCGCTAGATGTACTAGGGGCCTCCTGAGTGGGCAAGACTCGTGTAGACGAAGGAGGGAATGATGCAGTACCATGCTTACTCCCCTCACTTGAGGAATCATCTTGGGCATCATTGTCATTATCACATAAATCACATTTATTTAAATGAATAGGAATTCTGGCTTCCCCACATTCAGAACACAGTCTATCCGGTAGTTCAGACATGTTAAACAGGCATAAACTTGATAAGAAAGTACAAAAAACGTTTTGAAATAAAACCGTTACTGTCACTTTAAATTTTAAACTGAACACACTTTATTACTGCAATTGCGAAAAAACATGAAGGAATTGTTCAAAATTCACCAAACTTTCACCACAGTGTCTTAAAGCCTTGAAAATATTGCACACCAATTTTGGAAGCTTTAACCCTTAAAATAACGGAACCGGAGCCGTTTTAAGCTTTAACCCCTTTACAGTCCCTGGTATCTGCTTTGCTGAGACCCAACCAAACCCAAAGGGGAATACGATACCAAATGACGCCTTCAGAAGTCTTTTATAAGTATCAGAGCTCCTCTCACATGCGACTGCATGCCATGCCTCTCAAAAACAAGTGCGCAACACCGGCGCGAAAATGAGACTCTGCCTATGCTTTGGGAAAGCCCCTAAAGAATAAGGTGTCTAAAACAGTGCCTGCCGATATTATTATATCAAAATACCCAGAATAAATGATTCCTCAAGGCTAAATAAGTGTTAATATCAATCGATTTAGCCCAAAAAAGGTCTACAGTCTAAATAAGCCCTTGTGAAGCCCTTATTTACAATCGTAATAAACATGGCTTACCGGATCCCATAGGGAAAATGACAGCTTCCAGCATTACATCGTCTTGTTAGAATGTGTCATACCTCAAGCAGCAAAGGACTGCAAACTGTTCCCCCAACTGAAGTTAATTGCTCTCAACAGTCCTGTGTGGAACAGCCATGGATTTTAGTTACGGTTGCTAAAATCATTTTCCTCATACAAACAGAATTCTTCATCTCTTTTCTGTTTCTGAGTAAATAGTACGTACCAGCACTATTTGAAAATAACAAACTCTTGATTGAATAATGAAAAACTACAGTTAAACACTAAAAAACTCTAAGCCATCTCCGTGGAGATGTTGCCTGTACAACGGCAAAGAGAATGACTGGGGTAGGCGGAGCCTAGGAGGGATCATGTGACCAGCTTTGCTGGGCTCTTTGCCATTTCCTGTTGGGGAAGAGAATATCCCACAAGTAAGGATGACGCCGTGGACCGGACACACCTATGTTGGAGAAATGTTTATCTGATCATACAATATTTTATATGGGGACATCTCCCTATGTTCTAAAATACAAATTACAAAATATACATACGCAAAAAATATAAAAACAAGCGTAGCAGATGCGAAAAAAGAGTGAATAAAAATACAGAAAAAAGATTATTTTCAAAAAGTATTTAAAATACATTATTAAAATATACCACCTTAAGAAAAAATTGTATGGCAAAAATAAATAAAACCCCCAGATACTATTATAATGAACGTGTCCTCAACTTTGTTCCAAGGAGATAATTGTAGCTTCCAAATAAAAAAATGTCCGTAACTTCAGACAGGAGATATTATCACAAATATTATCAGAATACTAATATGGCCAAAATGTAGCAGATATTCAGCTGAGTAAAGATAGCTTCCAAAGCAGAACATGTCTGTAACTTCAGACAGTAGATATTACCACAAATATCATCAGAGTATTAATATGGCCACAATGTAGCAAATATTCAGCTGAGTGAAGATTGTATTGTATTCTCTTAGTTGTACATGATACAGAATAACTCCATTAGGAGATAAATAGATCCTTCTTGAGACAGTCATATATTACACCTCACCGGATCAAAGTGCTTTCTGGTTAGCAACCTGACAGATATTGGAACACTGCTCGCCTTCTGGAGACAGTTGGAGCAATCTCACTCACCCCTCTTCCTCCAAAGTAACGGCTTCTATGCCAAGGTTGAAACTCACAGTTCCGGTGCGTGCGATTGCTGAAAAAGGCCCAGCAGCTACAATGTTTGCAGTCCAATAGTTAATAAAGCGAAACAGCTCATTTATATTTAAAATCAGATTGGCTGATGTCATAAATCATGTGATTATGCATTTCCCAATCAAAAGTGGTGGAGAATGTCACTAGTTTGTGGGTTGTTTAGGAGTTTGAGTATTGCGTCCAATTTGGTGCGAAGTATTGCGCCAAATTTGGTGCAAAATGCAGTGGGACTTGTATTACATATGTTAAACATGCTGAAATTAGATTAATCAAAAAAAGGAAGTAAGCTATAGTATGCAATGCATTTATTTAATTTTTATCCCTATATCTATTGTCCCTGTTGCCAGACAGACATTTATGATATTACCTGTCTGTCAAGCCCTGACAAAGCCAGTTGATGAAACGATCGTAGGCATTCTGTTTATTGGCTCCTTGCTTATTTGATTCTTACCACACTAACAACAACCAATACGGCTCTAAGAGAGGAGAGTTCTATACTGGGACACTGAACTTTGCGGAGTGTACCTGCTCCTTTTTACCGTAATCAATCGCCTGGGGTCTCACGCAGTCAAGTGTTAGCGTTACGGAATCCCTCCGGCTGCACAGCCTGGCGTTTTTTTTACTGCTAGCTTTACAGCATAAGTAGCAGAGCTTTGCCTGTCAGCTGATTCCTTTTGCATACAGATGTCGAGCAAGGTTTCAAATATCTAGACCTTGTGTTGTTACTATCCTGCAGAGGCAATAATGCTGGTATCTCCGGTTGAATAATGGATTGTTATACCCACGGATTGGATTCCATGTTTCAGTATTTCCAGTCTACCTGAAGAAACCTTGTCAGCGGACTCTGACTTACAATTACACTTTTGGGTCAGTAATGAGTGATCAAGGATTCTCTGATATCCAGTGTGGTAATTCTTTTGGAAAGGAAATTTATTTTTCAACTTAATATTTTTATTCAGGGAACTTATAATATTCTATGGCCTAGATTTGGAGTTTTGTCGGTAACGACCCGAAAAACTAACGCCGGCTTTTTTCTGGCCGCACCATAAAAATAACTCTGGTATCGAGAGTCCACATAAAGGCTGCGTTAGGCTCCAAAAAAGGAGCGTAGAGCATTTTTAACGCAGCTTCAACTCTCGATACCAGAGTTGCTTACGGACGCGGCCAGCCTCAAAAACGTGCTCGTGCACGATTCCCCCATAGGAAACAATGGGGCTGTTTGAGCTGAAAAAAAACCCAAACACCTGCAAAAAAGCCGCGTTCAGCTCCTAACGCAGCCCCATTGTTTGCTATGCGGTAACCCTTCCTACGTCTGCACTTAACACTCTAACATGTACCCCGAGTCTAAACACCCCTAACCTTACACTTATTAACCCCTAATCTTCCGCCCCCGCTATCGCTGACCCCTGCATATTATTATTAACCCCTAATCTACCGCTCCGTAAACCGCCGCTACTTACATTATCCCTATGTACCCCTAATCTGCTGCCCCTAACACCGCCGACCCCTATATTATATTTATTAACCCCTAATCTGCCCCCCACAACGTCGCCTCCACCTGCCTACACTTATTAACCCCTAATCTGCCGACCGGACCTGAGCGCTACTATAATAAAGTTATTAACCCCTAATCCGCCTCACTAACCCTATCATAAATAGTATTAACCCCTAATCTGCCCTCCCTAACATCGCCGACACCTAACTTAAATTATTAACCCCTAATCTGCCGACCGAATCTCGCCGCTATTCTAATAAATGTATTAACTCCTAAAGCTAAGTCTAACCCTAATACTAACACCCCCCTAAGTTAAATATAATTTAAATCTAACAAAATTAATTAACTCTTATTAAATAAATTATTCCAATTTAAAGCTAAATACCTGTAAAATAAATCCTAATATAGCTACAATATAAATTATAATTATATTATAGCTATTTTAGGATTTATATTTATTTTACAGGTAACTTTGTATTTATTTTAACCAGGTACAATAGCTATTAAATAGTTAAGAACTATTTAATAGCTAAAATAGTTAAAATAATTACAAATTTACCTGTAAAAGAAATCCTAACCTAAGTTACAAATAAACCTAACACTAGACTATCAATAAATTAATTAAATAAACTACCTACAATTACCTACAATTAACCTAACACTACACTATCAATAAATTAATTAAATACAATTGCTACAAATAAATACAATTAAATAAACTAGCTAAAGTACAAAAAATAAAAAAGAACTAAGTTACAAAAAATAAAAAAATATTTACAAACATAAGAAAAATATTACAACAATTTTAAACTAATTACACCTACTCTAAGCCCCCTAATAAAATAACAAAGCCCCCCAAAATAAAAAAATGCCCTACCCTATTCTAAATTACTAAAGTTCAAAGCTCTTTTACCTTACCAGCCCTGAACAGGGCCCTTTGCGGAGCATGCCCCAAGAAATTCAGCTCTTTTGCCTGTAAAAAAAAACACATACAATACCCCCCCCAACATTACAACCCACCACCCACATACCCCTAATCTAACCCAAACCCCCCTTAAATAAACCTAACACTAAGCCCCTGAAGATCATCCTACCTTGTCTTCACCATACCAGGTTCACCGATCGGTCCAGAAGAGCTCCTCCGATGTCCTGATCCAAGCCCAAGCGGGGGGCTGAAGAGGTCCATGATCCGGCTGAAGTCTTCATCCAAGCGGGCCAGAAGAGGTCTTCCATCCGATTGAAGTCTTCATCCAAGCGGCATCCATCCGGAGCGAAGCGGCAGCATCCTGAAGACCTCCACCGCGGAACATCCATCCTGGCCGACGACTGAACGACGAATGACGGTTCCTTTAAATGACGTCATCCAAGATGGCGTCCCTCGAATTCCGATTGGCTGATAGGATTCTATCAGCCAATCGGAATTAAGGTAGGAATATTCTGATTGGCTGATGGAATCAGCCAATCAGAATCAAGTTCAATCCGATTGGCTGATCCAATCAGCCAATCAGATTGAGCTTGCATTCTATTGGCTGATCGGAACAATGTACCTGGTGGAGGTACATTGATGACGTGTTTGGCGTGTGGGGGGGGTGACGTTGGTAGCCTATTGTCCTTTGTTGAAGATCTTAACAATTCTGTCAATGGATTAAAATTCACTTTAAATATGAGTGAAATTGGAATTGAGTTCCTAGACACCTATGTATACTTTAAGGATGGTTTCTTAAAAACAGATATCCATACAAAAGATACAGATAAGAACAACATATTGAAATATGGAAGTCACCATCCAGATAGTATCTTCAGGGCCATTCCAAAGAGCCAATTTTTAAGGGTTAAACGCATAGTGTCTGAGGAGAATAGATGCAAGCAAAGGTTGGAGGAGATGGCTGACAAATTTATCAATAGAGGGTATCCAATATCACTAATTAAGGAACAACTAGATGTAGTTAACAATAAAGAATTACCTAAAAGGTACAAAAGTAAAGAAACAGATCGTCTAGTGTTTGTAACACAGTTCAATGAATTTAGTCAGAAGATCAATGGTATTTTAAGAAAGCATTGGCACATCCTAAGGGACTGTAACCCTCAAGTGAATGAGTTTAAAGAAAATTTTATGACAGCATACAGAAGAAATAGAAGTATCAAAGATAGCCTTGTACATTCAGATATAGGCAGTAACAGATTGAACATACAGAAGACTATAGGCCCTAGGAGAGATGGATGTTATCCCTGTTTGAACTGCAGTAACTGCAGTTCAATGATTAAAGGTGAATATTTCTCTCACCCCACAAATGGTAGAAAATACAAAATTAATAAATATCTTACTTGCAGGTCATGTTACTGTATTTATTTGATCAAGTGTCCATGTGGTCTGATCTATTTGGGCGAGACCTGTAGAGAGGTAAGGGAGAGGATAACAGAACATAAGTCCAATATTAGATGTAAGAACAAAGAGGCTCCTGTATCCTCTCACTTCCTCTCTATGGGTCATAACATCAGCCAGCTCAGATTCCAAATAATTGAACAGATTGAGAGACCAAGGAGGGGGGGTAATAGAGAACATATACTAAAAACAAGAGAGATGTTTTGGATATACAAATTGGAAAGCTTAATACCTAAGGGTATGAACAAAGAATTCGATTGGAGTTTGTTTTACTAAATATTTGTTTTTCCTAAAACATCTCTATGAATATGTAAATCTTCCCTTTCTAATGGGCTGAGTATCATGATACCTGCATTTCTTTAATCTAAAATAATTTTCTAACAACCCCTTTTAATGGGCTGAGTAAAATTGAAGGGAGATTTTTTTGGGAAAAAAAAAAAAAAAAATTTTTTTACAAAAATTATCTTTACACATAAAAAGACTAAAGAGAAAAGTAAAAGATTATTTTCAAAATAGGCCTACAGTGTTCAAATTGACAGTAATCCATATAATCTTTAGCAGCAATTTTTTGAAATCAACTCTAAAATGAAAGAGTCCAAATTAACATTTAAATAACAAGTAAACAGCAATGGCATATCTGCATATTGTGCGTAAGATTTCTTCTATTTTAATTTTGTACATATGATTTTATCTATTAACATTGTTTGATACTTAAACCTTTTCAATGTGACTATTCAGAATGCTTTTTTTCAATAGGAATATATATGTTAGATGGCCACAAGATGGCAGTGATACAATAATGAGTAGTCACATGACAACAGGTGAACAATTGACCAGGTGTAAAGTATTTAAATGATGAATCAGTGTATGTTCAGTATACATGACTAAGGACCTATAGCAGGTCTGAAACGTTGTATGTTTGTCAAAAGACCCTATATGAAGAAATAAAGGTTTTTAACTATTGGTGGCTGGAACAAATCTTTTTTGCTACTTGAAGTATTTGCAGGATAAGGCAGATCCTGGGTTCCGTGCCCCACAAGCCACATATCTGTTGGTGCTGTTTTCCACACTTTGCTTTGTGGGCTTGGATCAGGACATCGGAGGAGCTCTTCTGGACCGATCGGTGAACCTGGTATGGTGAAGACAAGGTAGGATGATCTTCAGGGGCTTAGTGTTAGGTTTATTTAAGGGGGGTTTGGGTTAGATTAGGGGTATCTGGGTGGTGGGTTGTAATGTTGGGGGGGGTATTGTATGTGTTTTTTTTACAGGCAAAAGAGCTGAATATCTTGGGGCATGCCCCGCAAAGGGCCCTGTTCAGGGCTGGTAAGGTAAAAGAGCTTTGAACTTTAGTAATTTAGAATAGGGAAGGGCATTTTTTTATTTTGGGGGGCTTTGTTATTTTATTAGGGGGCTTAGAGTAGGTGTAATTAGTTTAAAATTGTTGTAATATTTTTCTTATGTTTGTAAATATTTTTTTATTTTTTGTAACTTAGTTCTTTTTTATTTTTTGTACTTTAGCTAGTTTATTTAATTGTATTTATTTGTAGCAATTGTATTTAATTAATTTATTGATAGTGTAGTGTTAGGTTAATTGTAGGTAATTGTAGGTAGTTTATTTAATTAATTTATTGATAGTCTAGTGTTAGGTTTATTTGTAACTTAGGTTAGGATTTCTTTTACAGGTAAATTTGTAATTATTTTAACTATTTTAGCTATTAAATAGTTCTTAACTATTTAATAGCTATTGTACCTGGTTAAAATAAATACAAAGTTACCTGTAAAATAAATATAAATCCTAAAATAGCTATAATATAATTATAATTTATATTGTAGCTATATTATGATTTATTTTACAGGTAAGTATTTAGCTTTAAATTGGAATAATTTATTTAATAAGAGTTAATTTCGTTAGATTTAAATTATATTTAACTTAGGGGGGTGTTAGTATTAGGGTTAGACTTAGCTTTAGGGGTTAATACATTTATTAGAATAGCGGCGAGATTCGGTCGGCAGATTAGGGGTTAATAATTGAAGTTAGGTGTCGGCGATGTTAGGGAGGGCAGATTAGGGGTTAATACTATTTATTATAGGGTTAGTGAGGCGGATTAGGGGTTAATAACTTTATTATAGTAGCGCTCAGGTCCGGTCGGCAGATTAGGGGTTAATAAGTGTAGGCAGGTGGAGGCGACGTTGTGGGGGGCAGATTAGGTGTTAATAAATATAATATAGGGGTCGGCGGTGTTAGGGGCAGCAGATTAGGGGTACATAAGGATAACTTAGGTGGCGGCTCTTTGCGGTCGGCAGATTAGGGGTTAATAAGTGTAGGCAGGTGGAGGCGACGTTGAGGGGGGCAGATTAGGGGTTAATAAATATAATACAGGGGTCGGCGGTGTTAGGGGCAGCAGATTAGGTGTACATAAGGATAACGTAGGTGGCGGTCGGCAGATTAGGGGTTAAAAAATTTTTTTCGAGTGTCGGCGATGTGGGGGGACCTCGGTTTAGAGGTACATAGGTAGTTTATGGGTGTTATTGTACTTTAGAGCACAGTAGTTAAGAGCTTTATAAACCGGCGTTAGCCCAGAAAGCTCTTAACTACTGACTTTTTTCTGCGGCTGGAGTTTTGTCGTTAGATGTCTAACGCTCACTTCAGAAACGACTCTAAATACCGGAGTTAGAAAAATCCCATTGAAAAGATAGGATACGCAATTTACGTAAGGGGATCTGCGGTATGGAAAAGTCGCGGCTGGAAAGTGAGCGTTAGACCCTATTTTGAGTGACTCCAAATACCGGCGGTAGCCTAAAACCAGCGTTAGGAGCCTCTAACGCTGGTTTTCACGGCTAACGCCAAACTCTAAATCTAGGCCTATGTATGTTAACTTTAGGTGTACTTCTGTACATTGTTTTGTTTTTTGATTGTCACTAACTACATTTCTATGCTTGAGGGTTTATTTATTTTCCCTCTTATTATGATGTAATAAAATTCTTAGATACTGATATCCATTGTTTGTGTGTTGATCTCCACCAGTATGGAGGGGTATGTCTTATGTGTAGCCATCCAATTTTTATTTAAAGTTTTTGAGGCAAGAGTGCTGTATTAAAAATACTTTTTACAGTTTCTTTATATATTTATTATTTTGATATTACTTTAGCACCGGTCTACAAAGGACTTTTTGCCTATCTGATGTTAACCAGTGACTTGATTATATTGTAATTACCTACCATTAAAACTACTTTTGAAATGAATCTGTACCTTGAAATTACATGTGATTATAATGATTTAGAAAGAGTATACAATTGTAATCAACTTTTTAAGTTACATAAATATGTAATTAGCTTCATTCTCTTGCAGCATCTAACATAACCTTTCTGGGTTTTCAGACTCCCATTGATTTCTATGGCATTCGTGGCCTCAAGGGTGGTGGTTTGAACGATAGGCACGCTGCTGTGGAAAAAAACGCAAGCGTACCTGTTGAATGTTTGATAAATTGGGGAGAGGAGCAAATAGAGTCGAATCTGAATTCAAAACATCTGGAATGACGCAAGCATCGATCTGCGTCGGATTGAGATTGTGGGAGCGTTTATTACATTACACATTTCAACATTTGACGATGTTGATGCTTTGTTAATTATGTCGGATTCAGTTTGCATTGAATATGACGCAAGATTCAAGCGGATTCCATCGTATTATCAGTTGAAGCTTTGATAAATCGGCCTCCTAGTCTGTTTGTTCTTTTTTCTGGTCCTATGAAAAGCCAGAAGGCCTCTGCTATTTCTTTAGCCTCTTGGTTGAAACTTTTGATTCGCAAATGTATTTAGAGGTTTGTCAGCCCCTGCCTCAGAGAATTACAGCTCATTCTACTAGATCGCTTGCCACATCTTGGGCTTTCAACAATGAGGCTTCAGTTGATCAAATTTGCAAAGCTGCCACTTGGTCTTCTCTGCATTCCTTCACTAAATTTTACAATTTTAATGTTTTTGCCTCGTCAGAAGCAGCTTTGGTAGAAAGGTCCTTCAGGCATTTGTCTGCGCCTATATGTTTGAGTTTTGTCATAAAAGACATTATTTTGGGTTTTGGATTTAATTTCTCAGCGAAAAAAAAGCTTTTTTTTATTTTATCCCTCCCTTTCTTGTTAATTGTGAACTTCTGCATCTTGGGTATTATATCCCATACGTAACAGCTTGTGGACTCTTGCCACCTATATGAAAGAAACCGTAATTTATTTAAGATAAATTACTTCTCCTTTATATGCATGACTGGATAATTTTAGATTTAGAACCATTTTAAAGTAAAGAGAGTCCTAGGTTGATCATACACCAATTAGCACTAAGAAACTGGTGTTTCTAGGCAGGTTACAGGAAATAAAGGGACAGTCAACACCAGAATTTTTGTTGTTTAAAAAGAAAGATAATCCCTTTATTACCCATTCCCCAGTTTTGCATAACCAACACAGTTATAATAATACATGTTTTACCTCTGTAATTATCTTGTATCTAAGATTCTGCTGACTGCCCCCTTATTTCAGTTGTTTTGACAGACATGCAGTTTAGCCAATCAGTGCTCACTCCTAGGTCACTTTACGTGCATGAGCTCAATGTTATCTATATGAAACAAGTGAACTAATGCTCTCTAGTGGTCAAAATGTATTCAGATTAGAGGCAGTCTTCAAGGTCTAAGAAATTAGCATATGAACCTCCTAGGTTTAGCTTTCAACTAAGAATACCAAGAGAACAAAGCAAAATTGGTGATAAAAGTAAATTGGGAAGTTGTTTAAAATTCCATGCCCTATTTAAATCATGAAAGTTTTCTTTGGACTTGACTGTCCCTTTAAGTGAAAGATACCTATGCATGTATGTCTTGTATTTTGACCATTTCCATGTTTACTAACAGTTACTAACTAACAGTTAGCTCTGGAAGCACTGTTGCTCTTCACAGTCACTTCAGTACAGAGCATTAAAGGGACAGTCAAGTCCAAAAAAACCTACATGATTCAAATCGGGCATGTAATTTTAAACAACTTTCCAATTTACTTTTATCACCAATTTTGCTTTGTTCTCTTGGTATTTTTAGTTGAAAGCTAAACTGAGGAGGTTCATATGCTAATTTCTTAGACCTTGAAGGCCGCTTCTAATCTAAATGCATTTTGATAGTTTTTCACCACTAGAGGGCATTAGTTCATATGTTTCATTTAGATAACATTGAGCTCATGCACGTGAATTTACCATGGAGTCAGCTCTAATTGGCTAAAATGCAAGTCTAACAAAAGAACTGAAATAAGGGGGCAGTCTGCTGAGGCTTAGATACAAGGTAATTACAGAGGTAAAATGTGTATAATTATAATTGTGTTGGTTATGTAAAACTGGGGATTTGGTAATTAAGGGATTATCTATATTTTAAAACAACAAAAAACATAATTTATGTAAGAACTTACCTGATAAATTCATTTCTTTCATATTAGCAAGAGTCCATGAGCTAGTGACGTATGGGATATACATTCCTACCAGGAGGGGCAAAGTTTCCCAAACCTCAAAATGCCTATAAATACACCCCTCACCACACCCACAATTCAGTTTAACGAATAGCCAAGAAGTGGGGTGATAAAAAAGTGCGAAAGCATATAAAATAAGGAATTGGAATAATTGTGCTTTATACAAAATCATAACCACCACAAAAAAAGGGCGGGCCTCATGGACTCTTGCTAATATGAAAGAAATGAATTTATCAGGTAAGTTCTTACATAAATTATGTTTTCTTTCATGTAATTAGCAAGAGTCCATGAGCTAGTGACGTATGGGATAATGACTACCCAAGAAGTGGATCTTTCCACACAAGAGTCACTAGAGAGGGAGGGATAAAATAAAGACAGCCAATTCCTGCTGAAAATAATCCACACCCAAAATAAAGTTTAACGAAAAACATAAGCAGAAGATTCAAACTGAAACCGCTGCCTGAAGTACTTTTCTACCAAAAACTGCTTCAGAAGAAGAAAATACATCAAAATGGTAGAATTTAGTAAAAGTATGCAAAGAGGACCAAGTCGCTGCTTTGCAGATCTGGTCAATCGAAGCTTCATTCCTAAACGCCCAGGAAGTAGAAACTGACCTAGTAGAATGAGCTGTAATTCTCTGAGGCGGAATTTTACCCGACTCAACATAGGCAAGATGAATTAAAGACTTCAACCAAGATGCCAAAGAAATGGCAGAAGCTTTCTGGCCTTTTCTAGAACCGGAAAAGATAACAAATAGACTAGAAGTCTTATGAAAAGATTTCGTAGCTTCAACATAATATTTCAAAGCTCTAACAACATCCAAAGAATGCAACGATTTCTCCTTAGAATTCTTAGGATTAGGACATAATGAAGGAACCACAATTTCTCTACTAATGTTGTTGGAATTCACAACTTTAGGTAAAAATTCAAAAGAAGTTCGCAACACCGCCTTATCCTGATGAAAAATCAGAAAAGGAGACTCACAAGAAAGAGCAGATAATTCAGAAACTCTTCTGGCAGAAGAGATGGCCAAAAGGAACAAAACTTTCCAAGAAAGTAATTTAATGTCCAATGAATGCATAGGTTCAAACGGAGGAGCTTGAAGAGCTCCCAGAACCAAATTCAAACTCCAAGGAGGAGAAATTGACTTAATGACAGGTTTTATACGAACCAAAGCTTGTACAAAACAATGAATATCAGGAAGAATAGCAATCTTTCTGTGAAAAAGAACAGAAAGAGCAGAGATTTGTCCTTTCAAAGAACTTGCGGACAAACCCTTATCTAAACCATCCTGAAGGAACTGTAAAATTCTCGGTATTCTAAAAGAATGCCAGGAAAAATGATGAGAAAGACACCAAGAAATATAAGTCTTCCAGACTCTATAATATATCTCTCGAGATACAGATTTACGAGCCTGTAACATAGTATTAATCACAGAGTCAGAGAAACCTCTTTGACCAAGAATCAAGCGTTCAATCTCCATACCTTTAAATTTAAGGATTTCAGATCCTGATGGAAAAAAGGACCTTGTGACAGAAGGTCTGGTCTTAACGGAAGAGTCCACGGTTGGCAAGAGGCCATCCGGACAAGATCCGCATACCAAAACCTGTGAGGCCATGCCGGAGCTACCAGCAGAACAAACGAGCATTCCTTCAGAATCTTGGAGATTACTCTTGGAAGAAGAACTAGAGGCGGAAAGATATAGGCAGGATGATACTTCCAAGGAAGTGATAATGCATCTACTGCCTCCGCCTGAGGATCCCGGGATCTGGACAGATACCTGGGAAGTTTCTTGTTTAGATGGGACGCCATCAGATCTATTTCTGGAAGTTCCCACATTTGAACAATCTGAAGAAATACCTCTGGGTGAAGAGACCATTCGCCCGGATGCAACGTTTGGCGACTGAGATAATCCGCTTCCCAATGGTCTACACCTGGGATATGAACCGCAGAGATTAGACAGGAGCTGGATTCCGCCCAAACCAAAATTCGAGATACTTCTTTCATAGCCAGAGGACTGTGAGTCCCTCCTTGATGATTGATGTATGCCACAGTTGTGACATTGTCTGTCTGAAAACAAATGAACGATTCTCTCTTCAGAAGAGGCCAAAACTGAAGAGCTCTGAAAATTGCACGGAGTTCCAAAATATTGATCGGTAATCTCACCTCCTGAGATTCCCAAACTCCTTGTGCCGTCAGAGATCCCCACACAGCTCCCCAACCTGTGAGACTTGCATCTGTTGAAATTACAGTCCAGGTCGGAAGCACAAAAGAAGCCCCCTGAATTAAACAATGGTGATCTGTCCACCATGTTAGAGAGTGTCGAACAATCGGTTTTAAAGATATTAATTGAGATATCTTCGTGTAATCCTTGCACCATTGCTTCAGCATACAGAGCTGAAGAGGTCGCATGTGAAAACGAGCAAAGGGGATCGCGTCCGATGCAGCAGTCATAAGACCTAGAATTTCCATGCATAAGGCTACCGAAGGGAATGATTGTGACTGAAGGTTTCGACAAGCTGTAATCAACTTTAGACGTCTCTTGTCTGTTAAAGACAGAGTCATGGACACTGAATCCATCTGGAAACCCAGAAAGGTTACCCTTGTCTGAGGAATCAAAGAACTTTTTGGTAAATTGATCCTCCAACCATGATCTTGAAGAAACAACACAAGTCGATTCGTATGAGATTCTGCTAAATGTAAAGACTGAGCAAGTACCAAGATATCGTCCAAATAAGGAAATACCACAATACCCTGTTCTCTGATTACAGACAGCAGGGCACCGAGAACCTTTGTAAAAATTCTTGGAGCTGTAGCTAGGCCAAACGGCAGAGCCACAAACTGGTAATGCTTGTCCAGAAACGAGAATCTCAGGAACTGATAATGATCTGGATGAATCGGAATATGCAGATATGCATCCTGTAAATCTATTGTGGACATATAATTCCCTTGCTGAACAAAAGGTAAGATAGTCCTTACAGTTACCATCTTGAACGTTGGTATCCTTACATAACGATTCAATATTTTTAGATCCAGAACTGGTCTGAAAGAATTCTCCTTCTTTGGTACAATGAAGAGATTTGAATAAAACCCCATCCCCTGTTCCGGAACTGGAACTGGCATAATTACTCCAGTCAACTCTAGATCTGAAACACATTTCAGAAATGCTTGAGCTGTTACTGGATTTACTGGGACACGGGAAAGAAAAAATCTCTTTGCAGGAGGTCTCAACTTGAAACCAATTCTGTACCCTTCTGAAACAATGCTCTGAATCCAAAGATTGTGAACAGAATTGAACCAAATTTCCTTGAAAAAACGTAACCTGCCCCCTACCAGCTGAGCTGGAATGAGGGCCGCACCTTCATGTGGACTTAGAAGCAGGCTTTGCCTTTCTAACTGGCTTGGATTTATTCCAAACTGGAGATGGTCTCCAAACTGAAACTGCTCCTGAGGATGAAGGATCAGGCTTTTGTTCTTTGTTGAAACGAAAGGAACGAAAACGATTAATAGCCCTGTTTTTACCTTTAGATTTTTTAACCTGTGGTAAAAAAGTTCCTTTCCCACCAGTAACAGTTGAAATAATGGAATCCAACTGAGAACCAAATAATTTGTTACCCTGGAAAGAAATGGAAAGTAAAGTTGATTTAGAAGCCATATCAGCATTCCAAGTTTTAAGCCATAAAGCTCTTCTAGCTAAAATAGCTAGAGACATAAACCTGACATCAACTCTGATAATATCAAAAATGGCATCACAGATAAAATTATTAGCATGTTGAAGAAGAATAATAATATCATGAGAATCACGATGTGTTACTTGTTGCGCTAAAGTTTCCAACCAAAAAGTTGAAGCTGCAGCAACATCAGCCAAAGATATAGCAGGTCTAAGAAGATTACCTGAACACAGATAAGCTTTTCTTAGAAAGGACTCAATTTTCCTATCTAGAGGATCCTTAAACGAAGTACCATCTGACGTAGGAATAGTAGTACGTTTAGCAAGGGTAGAAATAGCCCCATCAACTTAGGGATCTTGTCCCAAAATTCTAATCTGTCAGACGGCACAGGATATAATTGCTTAAAACGTTTAGAAGGAGTAAATGAATTACCCAAATTATCCCATTCTTTGGAAATTACTGCAGAAATAGCATCAGGGACAGGAAAAACTTCTGGAATAACTACAGGAGATTTAAATACCTTATCTAAACGTTTAGAATTAGTATCAAGAGGACCAGAATCCTCTATTTCTAAAGCAATTAGGACTTCTTTAAGTAAAGAACGAATAAATTCCATTTTAAATAAATATGAAGATTTATCAGCATCAACCTCTGAGACAGAATCCTCTGAACCAGAGGAATCATCAGAATCAGAATGATGATGTTCAGTTAAAAATTCATCTGTAGGGAGAGAAGTTTTAAAAGATTTTTTACGTTTACTAGAAGGAGAAATAACAGACATAGCCTTCTTTATGGATTCAGAAACAAAATCTCTTATATTATCAGGAACATTCTGCACCTTAGATGTTGAAGGAACTGCAACAGGCAATGGTACTTTACTAAAGGAAATATTATCTGCTTTAACAAGTTTGTCATGACAATCAATACAAACAACAGCTGGAGGAATAGCTACCAAAAGTTTACAGCAGATACACTTAGCTTTGGTAGATTCAGCACTTGACAGCGATTTTCCTGTAGTATCTTCTGACTCAGATGCAACGTGAGACATCTTGCAATATGTAAGAGAAAAAACAACATATATATAAAGCAAAATTGATCAAATTCCTTAAATGACAGTTTCAGGAATGGAAAAAATGCCAAAGAACAAGCTTCTAGCAACCAGAAGCAATAAAAAATGAGACTTAAATAATGTGGAGACAAAAGTGACGCCACATCCGGAACGCCGACATTTTTGGCGCAAAATAACGTCAAAAAATGACGCAACTTCCGGCGACACGTATGACGCCGGAAACGGAAATAGAATTTTTGCGCCAAAAAAGTCCGCGCCAAGAATGACACAATAAAATGAAGCATTTTCAGCCCCCGCGAGCCTAACAGCCCACAGGGAAAAAGTCAAATTTTAAGGTAAGAAAAAATGTTAAAATGCATTATCCCAAATATGAAACTGACTGTCTGAAAATAAGGAAAGTTGAACATTCTGAGTCAAGGCAAATAAATGTTTGAATACATATATTTAGAACTTTATAAACAAAGTGCCCAACCATAGCTAGGAGTGTCACAGAAAATAAGACTTACTTACCCCAGGACACTCATCTACATATAGTAGATAGCCAAACCAGTACTGAAACGAGAATCAGCAGAGGTAATGGTATATATAAGAGTATATCGTCGATCTGAAAAGGGAGGTAAGAGATGAATCTCTACGACCGATAACAGAGAACCTATGAAATAGACCCCTTAGAAGGAGATCACTGCATTCAAATAGGCAATACTCTCCTCACATCCCTCTGACATTCACTGCACGCTGAGAGGAAAACCGGGCTCCAACTTGCTGCGGAGCGCATATCAACGTAGAATCTAGCACAAACTTACTTCACCACCTCCATCGGAGGCAAAGTTTGTAAAACTGAATTGTGGGTGTGGTGAGGGGTGTATTTATAGGCATTTTGAGGTTTGGGAAACTTTGCCCCTCCTGGTAGGAATGTATATCCCATACGTCACTAGCTCATGGACTCTTGCTAATTACATGAAAGAAATTCTGGTGTTGACTGTCCCTTTAAAATATCTAAAGTGAACGTTCTAATTTATTTTAATGTTGTGTTTTTTTTTAAAATCTAAACTTAAGCAACTTGCTACTAGGTTACTTAGTTTAAATTCCATATTGATCTCCAATACAGAGGTATACTGCTAGTCCATCATAAACAAAGGACACCTATTTAATTTGGACCCTTATTATAGGTGTCTACAAAGAAACCTCAGTCCGGCAAACCCACCTTTTCATGTAGGTGTAAGGAAATTCCCCTTCCTTCTAAATATCACTTTTTAATTTTGTTCTCCAGGCAGGATGGGAAAATACCCTTAACCCTCAAGTATTTTATTGCCTACTGGTCCCTTCCATGCATTTTAGCTATAAGAAAAATCTATTTTGTTGTACGCATATTTAGGACTGCATGTTAACATGTTCTGGTACTTGCAGTGTGAGTTTGTTATGTGGTACATATGCCGTTTATAACATCTTGTGTGCTATCATGGAACTACAGTCACTCTTTTAGGAGGATGGACAGTTGGGAAGAATACTAGGCTACATTTTGCAATTCTGATTTTGACTCATTGATGAAGCATCTTTTGATAGTGTTGCAAACTATGGCCTAGATTACACGTGGATTGCAAATGTATTGGAACTTGAGATGTTTCAGAACTACATTTTTCATGATGCTTAGGCACTCTAAAGTCCAGTCGAGCATCATGAACTTTTTGGGAGGGATCCTTACACAACAGGAATTTAAAAAAAAAAATATATATATATAAAAAAAAGCCCTAAACTGCATACTGTCTGCCAGTACCTAAGATGGTGGTGACCAGTAAGGGGGGAGGGAGTAGAGCTGTTTGGGAGGGATCAGGGGCTGGGAGGGTAGTCCCTACACTACAGGGACTATTAACGTTACAATCTGATTAACCCCTTCACTGCCAGGAATTTCGAAAGTATGGTGTGCAACTGAAATTAGTGGCCCTCTAACTGCCAAAGACCAATAGCAAAGCCATGTGTGTCTGATGTTTCTGAATAAAAGGGACCAGAGAAAAGCTTTTACAACCATTTGTCTTATGACTGCAGTAGTATGTAAATAATTTCAGCGAGGAACAGTTTTTGAAAAAGTTAACTTTTTTTATATGATCATATTTGGCAACCAAATAATGGTATCAAATATACCAAAATGGGCCTAGTTCAATACCTTGGGTTATCTACTTTAAATTTTTATATATATATATATATATATATATATATATATATATATATATATATATATATATATATATATATATATATATATAGTTTTCATGGGTAAATCAAAAGAACAAAGCTCTATTTCTATTTAGAGTGCTAGCAAAAATGCTAAAAATTCTCCGGTAATCTGGGCAGTTTTTTTTCTCTGAAAAGTTTATGTTCCCCTAATCCTTTTTATGAAACATGATTAATTTTATTTTCATTAGATATAAAATCATACAGATACATCATTACAAATAACATGCACATACAAAAATTTGAAGAAAAAAAAATAATCAATAGATACCTCAGCAATACAGTATAGCACACTTAATTTCTCATCTCACACCCTTCTTTTTATATATATATATATACTATATATATATATATATATATATATATATATATATAAAAATTTATTGTGCAGTTATTAAGATTACAACAGAATATATCATATTGGTATCATAATATACATGTTACTCTCCATTGGTTCAAACCATTTCCAAAAACACACAAAATTCAATTTACATTTTGTCTTACATACAAAAATTCACATTTCTCGTGGCTTTTCTAGTATATTCTGATTCTTTTTTGTAAAATAATAGAAAATAAAAATAAAACCGAGAGAGAAAAAAAAAAAGGAGAGAGTTGCTTCTTAGCTATATGAATCGGTGTCACCTTTGCATAAACTTTAGGGCCCTCTTACATTGTAGGCATTACATACCCTGCTTTTTGAAAAGGTGTAAGGATCTCTAGGGTTTGAGCCATAATGATTCCCGACCATTTTGTAATGAAGGATTTAAATTGTTTATCATTATTTATCTTGACATTCATTTGCTCTATAATTACCGGAGTATTCATTTTCTGGCCAAATTCAGCAATAATGGGGTATTTTTCTGCTTTCCAGTACCGCAATATTTTCCTTGCTACCTGCACTGCAGTAGTTATTAAGGGGAGATCTTCACTTGCGATCTGTCTTGAAAACATAAGAAATATACCGATGGCAGGCGTAAAGGTCACCTTCTGTCCCAGAAACTTGTTGAGCCAGAAGGAGACCCTTTTCCAAAATTGTAAAATCTTCCCACAATACCAAAAACAATGAAGAATATCTACATAAGGAGCGCGACAGTGATAACATTCTCCCCTAGCATTGTTATCCCAGTTAGCAAGCAATTTAGGGGTGATGTATGCAAGATTAAAAAGGTAGCTATGAGTTTCTTTCCATGACGTATTCTTATAACCAACAACCGAAAAGCTACGCTTAATATCTTGACCTGACACACCTGGAGGTAATTACTGACATTTATTAGTAAATGTTCTATCTGTGCTTCGCCTAACCTGTTCATCATTTTATACCAAATTGATATTGGATGACCGGTCTGAAATATCTGGATACCATCTTCAACTGTCCCTAACTCCAGGCTAGTATGAATATAGTACTCGAAATCTCCAAACTGTATCCATGGTATGTTCATACAGTGTATTTTTAAATAAGTTAAATATAACAAGAGTTTGTTTAAACAGGTTACAATTCAAATATATTATTACTCATATAATATGTTTGCAGTTACTACTCTGTAGTTAATAAAATGATTCATGTCAAGTCATTACCAGTTTTCATTAGCATGCTACAACATGGCACTATTTTATTACACAGTTTGAATATCCCCCCCCCATTACAAGTATAAAATGCACAGACACAAAGTCTTAGGTGATATTGTGGTTTGTTACATACAACTTATTGGAGAAAAATGCCTTTCTTATCCAACGCCAACCAGAAAATGCTCACAGAATTTTTAGGATTGATCTTTAATGAGTGAAGTGGAATTAGTCTTCTGTCTTGTGTAGATGGCTTCAGTTCTACCTTCTGTTTTTGCTGCATGTCGGGCCAGTGTGAAAAGATAATCACTCAACCTGTAAAAAATGAATTTGAATCTCTATTTAGAGAAATAGCAAGAAAATGTTGTAAAAGAAGCAGTGGAATACTAATAAAGTTATAATACTACAAGGTGTTTCTACACAAGACTGCCAGTAGCCATAATTCTCTGATAATGAATGATACTGAGTGTGCAGAAAAACAAAATCTATGTTTACCTAATAATTTAATTTCTTTCATTGTTGTGAGAGTTCACAAGCCATTACTCCTGGGATTCAAAACACCTGCCCACTGGGAGGAGACCAAGATTCCCAAAGCACTAAGAGTACTTAGAGGGACGCTTAACACCCGTCTTCTAATAATCCCTAATACCTACTTTTTATTATTAGTAAAAATAAAATAATCACTGCTGTCTATTTTATCTGTTCATCTTACCTCCAACCTGTTGAAGGAGATTGTTTTGAAGTACAGTGTTGATCCAGTTCTTGATTTTCCTATGTAAGCTGCCATATTGTAACGTACGTTTCAGGGGCACAGCATATTACATGGAGAATCACATCTGTCTGCAGCCTCTGAACATACATATTTGTCACTTACAGTATAAATGTATTAGCTTTCCCTATCTAACCCACATTTTATGCAGCACAATTGAAATAAAATGCTTTATAAGCATTGTTTATGTTTTTAACACCCCCACAGCAGTCACATGACACACACAGGATAGCTTGTGTGCAGTTTGAAGAGTACCTGTGGGCAGTTTGAAGAGTAAAACTGTGTGTGTGTGTGTGTGTGTGTGGGGGGGGGTGTTAAAAACATAAACAGTGCTTATAAAGCATTTTATTTCAATTGTGCTGCATAAAATGTGGGTTAGATAGGGAAAGCTAATACATTTATACTGTAAGTGACAAATAAATATGCATGTTCAGAGGCTGCAGACAGATGTGATTCTCCAAGTAATATACTGTGTGTGTCATGTGACTGATGTGCCCCAGTATGTTACAATATGGTGGCTTGCATAGGAAATCGAGCACTGGATCAACACTGTACTTCAAAACAATCTTCGTCAACAGTTTGGGGTAAGAGGAAGATATAAAATAGACAGCAGTGATTATTTTATTTTTTATTAATAAGAAAAAGTAGGTTTTAGCAATTTTCATCACGTGTTAAATGTCCCTTTTATCCCTCGCACTTCTCTAGTATTCTAGTCTGATATATCTCCAAGAAATGAGAAATAGAAATGGACACAGGAGGGAAATGAAGGTGCAAATTAGAACTGCTGCCAGAAAAAAAATTAATTGCATGAAAATAGGCAGGTCTCGTGGACACTCACTGCAATAAAAGAAATACATTTTTAAGGTAAGCATACATTTTGTTTTCTTTCATAAGGTGGTGAGAGTCCACAAACCATTACTCCTGGAAACTAATTCCCAAGCTGTGGAGTATATGAGTTATTGGGTAGGATAAAAACATTTTAAAGGCAGAAACCTAATTACCAAACCCTCCTGCCTGAAGGGCTCTCCGACCAAATAAATCAAAGTGGTAGAATAGAGAGAAAGTTTGTTGTTGCCTTGCAAGTTTATTCAATATAATCCTTGTTCTTGTAAATCCAAGAAGTAGAAACTGATCTAGAAAAAAGGGCAATAATGCATTTTGGAAAAGACTATCTAGTCTCAAAGTAATCCTTGGTAATGGGCAGATTTAATCAAACAAAGGTAGACAGCAGTTCCAACATAAAATCCAGTATTTATTAGTTGCACACAAGATTTAAAATAGAAGTATCAGTTCACATGAAATAAACAGTCCAGAACCAGATAAGACCACTTATGCTTTTCGGCTTACAACGTAATCATAGCTGAAGGCCACCTGTACACAATTACTTATTTAAAGACCACACAGAAACCTCATTGGCTGAAAACACTCAATGCTGTCTGTAAAAATACATCTAAATTTAAAGGGACAGTCAACACCAGAATTTTTGTTATTTAAAAAGATAGATAATCCCTTTATTACCCATTCCCCAGTTTTGCATAACCAACACTGTTATATTAATACACTTTTTACTGCTGTGACTAACTTGTATCTAAGGCTCTTCTGACCGCCCCTAATCACATGACTTTTAGTTATTATCTATTGACTTGCAGTTTAGCCAATTAGTGCAGTGTCTGCCACAACTCACGGGCGTGCTCACAATGCTATCTATATGGTTTACCTGAACTACTCTCCCCTGCTGTGAAAAGCAAATACAAAAGCATGTGATTAGAGGCGGCCTTCAAGGGCTTAGAAATTATCATATGAGCCTTTCTAGGTTTGCTCTCAACTAGAATACCAAGAAAACAAAGCAAAATTGTTGATAAAAGTAAATTGGAAAGTTGTTTAAAATTACATGCCCGATTTGAAAAATAAAAGTTTTAAAAATAAGTTGAAAAACTATTATACACACTATTAACATGACGGTAATGCTAAGCTGTTACTAAAAACATTGGTATTTGTGTCTATTCAATTATTAAAAATAAAAAAATAAAAATATACACACATACATACATATATCATTCATTTAGCAAAAACAACAAACAAGTTTGCCTCAAAAGAGAGTATATGGCATTTGTGGTTTGGCAGTGCAGCTGAATTTCCCCCTTGAAGAAGTCCGGTAAAAATGTTTATCCTCTCAATGAATAGAAGCAGAGTCATTGTGGTGAACCCTGAGAGGGTAAGATGTATACTCCTTTCACTTTTAAATACACCCTGAGTAGTTTGTCTGCACATCATCTGGAAACCATTATTTAAGGATTGGCGATATCCTTTAGCGTTTTGGCTAAATCGCCTGATTAACAAAGAAGCAAAGAAACTGATGTGGTCCTCTGACCTTTATGTGAACCAAACAAAATTAAAGGATTGTCTAAAAACCTTTGTACTTTAAACGTAGAATTCTAATGTCATTACTTAATTTAGATATTGTAAGAGACTATCAAATGAATTCTTTGGATTAGGACAAGAGATGGACTATAAACTCCTGATTGTGGATATCCAAAAAATCCCTTAAGATAAAAAAATGACCCCCCCCAAAAGAAAAACTCCAGAAAGTCTGCCAGCAGAAGATATTGCTAAAAAACAAACAAAAAAACAAACCATAATTTATGTAAGAACTTACCTGATAAATTAATTTCTTTCATAGTGGCAGTCCATGAGCTAGTGACCTATGGGCTATACATTCCTACCAGGAGGGGGCAAAGTTTCCCAAACCTCAAAATGCCTATAAATACACCTCCCACCACACTCATACCTTAGTTTAACATATAGCCAATTAGTGAGCATACAAAAAGAGGAACTGGAAAAAATAATGTGCTTTTATACAAAAAAAACATAATTTATGTAAGAACTTACCTGATAAATTCATTTCTTTCATATTAGCAAGAGTCCATGAGCTAGTGACGTATGGGATATACATTCCTACCAGGAGGGGCAAAGTTTCCCAAACCTTAAAATGCCTATAAATACACCCCTCACCACACCCACAATTCAGTTTAACGAATAGCCAAGAAGTGGGGTGATAAGAAAAAAGTGCGAAAGCATATAAAATAAGGAATTGGAATAATTGTGCTTTATACAAAAAAATCAAAACCACCACAAAAAAAGGGCGGGCCTCATGGACTCTTGCTAATATGAAAGAAATTAAGTTCTTACATAAATTATGTTTTCTTTCATGTAATTAGCAAGAGTCCATGAGCTAGTGACGTATGGGATAATGATTACCCAAGATGTGGATCTTTCCACGCAAGAGTCACTAGAGAGGGAGGGATAAAATAAAGACAGCCAATTCCTGCTGAAAAAAATCCACACCCAGAATAAAATTTTAATGAAAAAACATAAGCAGAAGATTCAAACTGAAACCACTGCCTGAAGTACGTTTCTACCAAAAACTGCTTCAGAAGAAGAAAACACATCAAAATGGTAGAATTTAGTAAAAGCATGCAAAGAGAACCAAGTTGCTGCTTTGCAAATCTGATCAACCGAAGCTTCATTCCTAAACGCCCAGGAAGTAGAAACTGACCTAGTAGAATGAGCTGTAATCCTTTGAGGCGGAGTGTTACCCGACTCAACATAGGCATGATGAAATAAAGATTTCAAACAAGATGCCAAAGAAATGACAGAAGCTTTCTGGCCTTTTCTAGAACCGGAAAAGATGACAAATAGACTAGAAGTCTTTCGGAAAGACTTAGTAGCTTCAACATAATATTACAAAGCTCTAACAGCATCCAAAGAATGCAATGATTTCTCCTTAGAATTCATAGGATTAGGACATAATGAAGGAACCACAATTTCTCTACTAATGTTGTTAGAATTCACAACCTTAGGTAAAAAATTCAAAAGAAGTTCGCAGCACCGCCTTATCCTGATGCAAAATCAGAAAAGGAGACTCACAAAAAAGAGTAGATAATTCGGAGACTTCTGGCAGAAGAGATGACCAAAAGAAACAAAACTTTCCAAGAAAGTAATATAACGACCAAAGAATACATGGGTTCAAAAGGAGGAGCTTGAAGAGCCCCCAGAACCAAATTCAAACTCCAAGGAGGAGAAATTGACTTAATGACAGGTTTTATACGAACCACAGGTTGTACAAAACAATGAATATCAGGAAGATTAGCAATCCTTCTGTGAAAAAGAACAGAAAGAGCAGAGATTTGTCTTTCAAGGAACTTGCGGACAAACCTTTATCTAAACCATCCTGAAGAAACTGTAAAATTCTCGGTATTCAAAAAGAATGCCAAGAAAAAAGATGAGAAAGACACTAAGAAATATAAGTCTTCCAGACTCTATAATATATCTCTCTAGATACAGATTTACGAGCCTGTCACATAGTATCAATCACAGAGTCAGAGAAACCTCTTTGACCAAGAATCAAGCGTTCAAACTCCATACCTTAAAATTAAGGTTTTGAGATCCTGATGGAAAAAAAGAACCTTGAGACAGAAAGACTGGTCTTAACGGAAGAGTCCACAGCTGGCAAGAGGCCATCCGGACAAGATCCGCATACCAAAACCTGTGAGGCCATGCTGGAGCTACCAGCAGGACAAACGAGCATTCCTTTAGAATATTGGAGAATACCCTTGGAAGAAGAACTAGAGGTGGAAAGATATAGGCAGGATGACACTTGTAAGGAAGAGATAATGCATCCACTGCCTCCGCCCGAGGATCCCGGGATCCGGACAGATACCAGGGAAGTTTCTTGTTTAGATGAGAAGCCATCAGATCTATTTCTGGGAGTTCCCACATTTGAACAATCTGATGAAAAACCTCTGGGTGAAGAGACCATTCGCCCAGGTGCAACGTTTGGCGACTGAGATAATCCGCTTTCCAATTGTCCATACCTGGGATATGAACCGCAGAGATTAGACAGGAGCTGGATTCCGCCCAAACCAAAATTAATTGATGTATGCCACAGTTGTGACATTGTCTATCTGAAAACAAATGAACAACTCTCTCTTCAGAAGAGGCCAAGACTGAAGAGCTCTGAAAATTGCACGGAGTTCCAAAATATTGATCGGAAATCTCACCTCCTGAGATTCGCAAACCCCTTGTGCCGTCAGATACCCCCACACAGCTCCCCAACCTGTAAGACTTGCATCTGTTGAGATTATAGTCCAGGTCGGAAGAACAAAGAAGCCCCCTGAACTAAACGATGGTGATCTGTCCACCATGTCAGAGAGTGTCGTATAATCGGTTTAAAGATATTAATTGAGATATCTTTGAGTAATCCCTGCACCATTGGTTCAGCATACAGAGCTGAAGAGGTCGCATGTGAAAACGAGCAAAGGAGATCGCATCTGATGCGGCAGTCCTAAGACCTAAAATTTCCATGCATAAGGCTACCAAAGGGAATGATTGTGACTGAAGGTTTTGACAAGCTGATCAATGTTAAACTTCTCTTGTCTGACAAGGACAACGTCATAGACACTGAATCTATCTAGAAACCTAAAAAGGTTACCCTTGTCTGAGGAATCAATGAACTGATTGGTAAACTGATCCTCCAACCATGAACTTGAAGAAACAACACAAGTCGATTCGTATGAGATTCTTCGAAAATGAGAAGACTGAACAAGTACCAAGATATCGTCCAAAACCCTGATCTCTGATTACAGAAAGAAGGGCACCGAGAACCTTTGAAAAAAATTCTTGGAACTGAGGCTAGGCCAAACGGTAGAGCCAGAAAACTGGTAATGCTTGTCTAAAAAGAGAATCTCAGACACTAAAAGTGATCTGGATGAATCGGAATATGCAGATACGCATCCTGTAAATCTATTGTAGACATATAATGCCCTTGCTAAACAAAAGGCAGGATAGTCCTACAGTTACCATCTTGAATGTTGGTATCCTTACATAACGATTCAATATTGAAAGATCCGGAACTGGTCTGAAGGAATTGACCTTCTTTGGTACAATGAAGAGACAAAATAAAACCCCAGCCCCTGTTCCAGAACTGGAACTGGCATAATTACTCCAGCCAACTCTAGATCTGAAACACATTTCAGAAATGCTGAGCCTTTGCTGTGTTAACTGGGACACGGGAAAGAAAAAAATCTCTTAGCAGGAGGCCTTAACTTGAAGCCAATTCTGTACCTTTCTGAAACAATGTTCTGAAACCAGAGATGAGAACGAAATTGATCCAAATTTCTTTGAAGAAAACGTAATCTGCCCCATACCAGCTGAGCTGGAATAAGGGCCGCACCTTCATGGGTACTTAGGAGCTGGCTATAGGTTTCTATAAGGCTTGGATATTTTCCAAACTAATACCGCTCCTGAGAATGAAGGATCAGGCTTTTGTTCCTTGTTGTGAGGAAAGGAACGAAAAACAGAATTTATGTTTACCTGATAAATTACTTTCTCCAACGGTGTGTCCGGTCCACGGCGTCATCCTTACTTGTGGGATATTCTCCTCCCCAACAGGAAATGGCAAAGAGCCCAGCAAAGCTGGTCACATGATCCCTCCTAGGCTCCGCCTACCCCAGTCATTCGACCGACGTTAAGGAGGAATATTTGCATAGGAGAAACCATATGTTACCGTGGTGACTGTAGTTAAAGAAAATAAATTATCAGACCTGATTAAAAAAACCAGGGCGGGCCGTGGACCGGACACACCGTTGGAGAAAGTAATTTATCAGGTAAACATAAATTCTGTTTTCTCCAACATAGGTGTGTCCGGTCCACGGCGTCATCCTTACTTGTGGGAACCAATACCAAAGCTTTAGGACACGGATGAAGGGAGGGAGCAAATCAGGTCGCCTAAATGGAAGGCACCACGGCTTGCAAAACCTTTCTCCCAAAAATAGCCTCAGAAGAAGCAAAAAGTATCAAATTTGTAAAATTTAGAAAAAGTGTGCAGTGAAGACCAAGTCACTGCCTTACATATCTGATCAACAGAAGCCTCGTTCTTGAAGGCCCATGTGGAAGCCACAGCCCTAGTGGAGTGAGCTGTGATTCTTTCAGGAGGCTGCCGTCCGGCAGTCTCATAAGCCAATCGGATAATGCTTTTAATCCAGAAGGAGAGAGAGGTAGAAGTTGCTTTTTGACCTCTCCGTTTACCAGAATAAACAACAAACAAAGACAAAGTTTGTCTGAAATCCTTAGTAGCTGCTAAGTAAAATTTGAGAGCACGAACTACATCCAAGTTGTGCAACAAACGTTCCTTCTTTGAAACTGGATTAGGACACAAAGAAGGCACAACTATCTCCTGGTTAATGTTTTTGTTAGAAACAACTTTGGAAGAAAACCAGGTTTAGTACGCAAAACCACCTTATCTGCATGGAACACCAGATAAGGAGAAGAACACTGCAGAGCAGATAATTCTGAAACTCTTCTAGCAGAAGAAATTGCAACCAAAAACAAAACTTTCCAAGATAATAACTTAATATCAACGGAATGTAAGGGTTCAAACGGAACCCCCTAAAGAACTGAAAGAACTAGGTTGAGACTCCAAGGAGGAGTCAAAATTTTGTAAACAGGCTTGATTCTAACCAGAGCCTGAACAAAGGCTAGAACATCTGGCACAGCTGCCAGCTTTTTGTGAAGTAACACAGACAAGGCAGAAATCTGTCCCATCAAGGAACTTGCAGATAAACCTTTTTCCAATCCTTCTCGAAGGAAGGATAGACTCTTAGGAATCTTAACCTTGTCCCAAGGGAATCCTGCAGATTCACACCAACAGATATACCAAATTATGTGGTAATTTTTCTGGTTACAGGCTTTCAGGCCTGAACAAGAGTATTAATAACAGAATCTGAGAACCCTCGCTTTGATAAGATCAAGCGTTCAATCTCCAAGCAGTCAGCTGGAGTGGGTCGAACGGACCTAGAACAAGAAGGTCTCGTCTCGAAGGTAGCTTCCATGGTGGAGCCGATGACATATTCACCAGATCTGCATACCAAGTCCTGCGTGGCCACGCAGGAGCTATCAAAATCACCGACGCCCTCTCCTGATTGATTCTGGCTACCAGCCTGGGGATGAGAGGAAACGGCGGGAACACATAAGCTAGTTTGAAGGTCCAAGGTGCTACTAGTGCATCCACTAGAGCCGCCTTGGGATCCCTGGAACTGTACCCGTAGTAAGGAACTCTGAAGTTCTGACGAGAGGCCATCAGATCCATGTCTGGAATGCCCCACGGTTGAGTGACTTGGGCAAAGATTTCCGGATGGAGTTCCCACTCCCCCGGATGCAATGTCTGACGACTCAGAAAATCCGCTTCCCAATTTTCCACTCCTGGGATGTGGATAGCAGACAGGTGGCAGGAGTGAGACTCCGCCCATAGAATGATTTTGGTCACTTCTTCCATCGCTAGGGAACTCCTTGTTCCCCCCTGATGGTTGATGTATGAACTTGGCCCTCGCTAGCTGAGGCCAAGCTTTGAGAGCATTGAATATCGCTCTCAGTTCCAGAATATTTATCGGTAGAAGAGATTCTACCCGAGACCAAAGACCCTGAGCTTTCAGGGATCCCCAGACCGCGCCCCAGCCCATCAGACTGGCGTCGGTCGTGACAAGGACCCACTCTGGTCTGCGGAAGGTCATCCCTTGTGACAGGTTGTCCAGGGACAGCCACCAACGGAATGAGTCTCTGGTCCTCTGATTTACTTGTATCTTCGGAGACAAGTCTGTATAAACCCCATTCCACTGACTGAGCATGAACAGTTGTAATGGTCTTAGATGAATGCGCACAAAAGGAACTATGTCCATTGCCGCAACCATCAAACCTATCACTTCCATGCACTGCGCTATGGAAGGAAGAGGAACGGAATGAAGTATCCGACAAGAGTCTAGAAGTTTTGTTTTTCTGGCTTCTGTCAGAAAAATCCTCATTTCTAAGGAGTCTATTATAGTTCCCAAGAAGGGAACCCTCGTTGACGGAGATAGAGAACTCTTTTCCACGTTCACTTTCCATCCGTGAGATCTGAGAAAGGCCAGGACAATGTCCGTGTGAGCCTTTACTGAGGAAGGGACGACGCTCGAATCAGAATGTCGTCCAAGTAAGGTACTACAGCAATGCCCCTTGGTCTTAGCACCGCCAGAAGGGACCCTAGTACCTATGAGAAAATCCTAGGAGCAGTGGCTAATCCGAAAGAAAACGCCACGAACTGGAAATGCTTGTCCAGGAATTCAAACCTTAGGAAACCGATGATGTTCCTTGTGGATAGGAATATGTAGATACGCATCCTTGAAATCCACCTTGGTCATGAATTGACCTTCCTGGATGAAAGGAAGGAGTGTTCGAATGGTTTCCATCTTGAACGATGGAACCTTGAGAAACTTGTTCAAGATCTTGAGATCTAAGATTGGTCCTGAACGTTCCCTCTTTTTTGGGAACTATGAACAGATTGGAGTAGGACCCCATCCCTTGTTCTCCTAATGGAACAGGATGAATCACTCCCATTTTTAGCAGGTCTTCTACCCAATGTAAGAATGCCTGTCTTCTTATGTGATCTGAAGACAACTGAGACCTGTGGAACCTCCCCCTTGGAGGAAGCCCCTTGAACTCCAGAGAATAACCTTGGGAGACTATTTCTAGCGCCCAAGGATCCAGAACATCTCTTGCCCCCAGCCTGAGCGAAGAGAGAGAGTCTGCCCCCCACCAGATCCGGGTCCCGGATCGGGGGCCCGCATTTCATGCTGGTCTTGGTAGCAGTGGCAGGTTTCCTGGCCTGCTCTCTTTTGTTCCAGCCTTGCATAGGTCTCCAGGCTGGATTGGCTTGAGAAGTATTACCTTCCTGCTTAAAGGACATAGCCCTTGGGGCTGATCCGTTTCTGCGAAAGGGACGAAACTTAGGTTTATTTTTGGTCTTGAAAAGACCTATCCTGAGGAAGGGCGTGGCCCTTGCCCCCAGTGATATCAGAGATAATCTCTTTCAAGTCAGGGCCAAAGAGGGTTTTCCCCTTGAAAGGAATGTCAAGCAATTTGTTCTTGGAAGACGCATCCGCTGCCCCAAGATTTTAACCAAAGCGCTCTGCGCCACAATAGCAAACCCAGAATTTTATCGCCGCTAACCTAGCCTATTGCCAGGTGGCGTCTAGGGTGAAAGAATTAGCCAATTTAAGAGCACGAATTCTGTCCATATTCTCCTCATAAGAAGAAGAATTACTAATAATCGCCTTTCCTAGCTCATCAAACTAGAAACACGCGGCTGCAGTGACAGGGACAATGCATGCAATTGGTTGTAGAAGGGAACCTTGCTGAACAAACATCTTTAGCAGACCTTCTAATTTTTTTATCCATAGGATCTTGGAAAGCACAACTATCTTCTATGGGTATAGTGGCGCGCTTGTGTAGAGTAGAAACCGCCCCCTCGACCTTGGGGACTGTCTGCCATCAGTCCTTTCTGGGGTCGACTATAGGAAAACAATTTTATAAATATGGGGGGAGGTACTAAAGGTATACCGGGCCTGTCCCATTCTTCACTAACAATGTACGCCACCCGCTTGGATATAGGAAAAGCTTTGGGGGGCCCCGGGGCCTCTAAGAACTTTTCCATTTTACATAGTGGTTCTGGAATGACCAGATAATCACAATCATCCAAATTGGATAACACCTCCTTAAGCAGAGCGCGGAGATGTTCCAACTTAAATTTAAAAGTAATCACATCAGGTTCAGCTTATTGAGAAATGTTTCCTGAATCTGAAATTTCTCCCTCAGACAAAACCTCCCTGGCCCCCTCAGACTGGTGTAGGGGCCCTTCAGAAACCATATCATCAGCGTTGTCATGCTCTACAGAATTTTCTAAAACAGAGCAGTCGCGCTTTCACTGATAAGTGGGCATATTGGCTAAAATGTTTTTGATAGAATTATCCATTACAGCCGTTAAATGTTGCATAGTAAGGAGTATTGGCGCACTAGATGTACTAGGGGCCTCCTGTATGGGCAAGACTGGTGTAGACGAAGGAGGGGATGATGCAGTACCATGCTTACTCCCCTCACTTGAGGAATCATCTTGGGCATCATTTTTACTAAATCTTTTTATGACATAAAATACATATAGTTAAATGAGAAGGAACCTTGGTTTCCCCACAGTCAGAACACAATCTATCTGGAAGTTCAGACATTGTAAACAGGCATAAACTTGATAACAAAGCACAAAAAAACGTTTTAAAATAAAACCGTTACTGTCACTTTAAATTTTAAACTAAACACACTTTATTACTGCAATTGCGAAAAAGTATGAAGGAATTGTTCAAAATTCACCAAAATTTCACCACAGTGTCTTAAAGCCTTAAAAGTATTGCACACCAAATTTGGAAGCTTTAACCCTTAAAATAACGGAACCGGAGCCGTTTTTATATTTAACCCCTTTACAGTCCCTGGAATCTGCTTTGCTGAGACCCAACCAAGCCCAAAGGGGAATACGATACCAAATGATGCCTTCAGAAAGACTTTTCTGTGTATCAGAGCTCCACACACATGCAGCTGCATGCCATGCTGTCCTCAAAAACAAGTGCGCCATTACCGCGCGAAAATGAGGCTCTGACTATGATTAGGGAAAGCCCCTAAAGAATAAGGTGTCAAAAACAGTGCCTGCCGATATAATCATATCAAAATACCCAGAATAAATGATTCCTCAAGGCTAAATATGTGTTAATAATGAATCGATTTAGCCCAAAAAGAGTCTACAGTCTTAATAAGCCCTTGTGAAGCCCTTATTTACTATCTTAATAAACATGGCTTACCGGATCCCATAGGGAAAATGACAGCTTCCAGCATTACATCGTCTTGTTAGAATGTGTCATACCTCAAGCAGTAAGAGACTGCACACTGTTCCCCCAACTGAAGTTAATTGCTCTCAACAGTCCTGTGTGGAACAGCCATGGATTTTAGTTACGGTGCTAAAATCATTTTCCTCATACAAACAGAAATCTTCATCTCTTTTCTGTTTCTGAGTAAATAGTACATACCAGCACTATTTTAAAAATAACAAACTCTTGATTGAATAATAAAAACTACAGTTAACACTAAAAAACTCTAAGCCATCTCCGTGGAGATGTTGCCTGTACAACGGCAAAGAGAATGACTGGGGTAGGCGGAGCCTAGGAGGGATCATGTGACCAGCTTTGCTGGGCTCTTTGCCATTTCCTGTTGGGGAGGAGAATATCCCACAAGTAAGGATGACGCCGTGGACCGGACACACCTATGTTGGAGAAAAGATTATTAGACCTAAATTTACCTTAGATTTTTTATCCTTTGGTAAAAAAGTTCCCTTCCTTCCAGAAACAGTTGAGATAATAATTTATTACCCTGTAAAGAAAGGGAAAGTAAAGTTGACTTAGAAGACATATCAGCATTCCAAGTTTAATCCATAAAGCTTTTCTAGCTAAAATAGCTAGAGACATATACCTGACATCAACTCTAATGATATCAAAAGATGGTATCACCAATAAAATTATTAGCATGTTATAGAATAATAATAATGCTATAAAATTATGATCTGTTACTTGTTGCGCTAAAGCTTCTAACCAAAAAGTTGAAGCTGCAGCAACATCGGCTAAAAATATAGCAGGTCTAAGAAGATTACCTGAACATAAGTAAGCTTTTCTTAGAACGGATTCAATTTTCCTATCTAAAGGATCCTTAAATGAAGTACTATCTGCCGTAGGAATAGTAGTACATTTAGCAGGAGTAGAGACAGCCCCATAACCTTAGGGATTTTGTCCCAAAAAACTCTAATCTGTCAGATGGCACAGGATATAATTGCTTAAACGTTTAGAAGGAGTAAAAACATAATTTATGTAAGAACTTACCTGATAAATTCATTTCTTTCATATTAGCAAGAGTCCATGAGCTAGTGACGTATGGGATATACATTCCTACCAGGAGGGGCAAAGTTTCCCAAACCTCAAAATGCCTATAAATACACCCCTCACCACACCCACAATTCAGTTTAACGAATAGCCAAGAAGTGGGGTGATAAAAAAGTGCGAAAGCATATAAAATAAGGAATTGGAATAATTGTGCTTTATACAAAAAACATAACCACCACAAAAAAAGGGCGGGCCTCATGGACTCTTGCCACTATGAAAGAAATGAATTTATCAGGTAAGTTCTTACATAAATTATGTTTTCTTTCATGTAATTAGCAAGAGTCCATGAGCTAGTGACGTATGGGATAATGACTACCCAAGATGTGGATCTTTCCACACAAGAGTCACTAGAGAGGGAGGGATAAAATAAAGAGAGCCAATTCCTGCTGAAAATAATCCACACCCAAAATAAAGTTTAATGAAAAACATAAGCAGAAGATTCAAACTGAAACCGCTGCCTGAAGTACTTTTCTACCAAAAACTGCTTCAGAAGAAGAAAATACATCAAAATGGTAGAATTTAGTAAAAGTATGCAAAGAGGACCAAGTTGCTGCTTTGCAAATCTGATCAATCAAAGCTTCATTCCTAAACGCCCAGGAAGTAGAAACTGACCTAGTAGAATGAGCAGTGATCCTTTGAGGCGGAGTTTTACCCGACTCAACATAGGCAAGATGAATTAAAGATTTCAACCAAGATGCCAAAGAAATGGCAGAAGCTTTCTGGCCTTTTCTAGAACCGGAAAAGATAACAAATAAACTAGAAGTCTTTCGGAAAGACTTAGTAGCTTCAACGTAATATTTCAAAGCTCTAACAACATCCAAAGAATGCAACGATTTCTCCTTAGAATTCTTAGGATTAGGACATAATGAAGGAACCACAATTTCTCTACTAATGTTGTTGGAATTCACAACTTTAGGTAAAAATTCAAAAGAAGTTCGCAACACTGCCTTATCCTGATGAAAAATCAGAAAAGGAGACTCACAAGAAAGAGCAGATAATTCAGAAACTCTTCTGGCAGAAGAGATTGCCAAAAGGAACAAAACTTTCCAAGAAAGTAATTTAATGTCCAATGAATGCATAGGTTCAAACGGAGGAGCTTGAAGAGCCCCCAGAACCAAATTCAAACTCCAAGGAGGAGAAATTGACTTAATGACAGGTTTTATACAAACCAAAGCTTGAACAAAACAATGAATATCAGGAAGAATAGCAATCTTTCTGTGAAAAAGAACAGAAAGAGCAGAGATTTGACCTTTCAAGGAACTTGCGGACAAACCCTTATCTAAACCATCCTGAAGAAACTGTAAAATTCTCGGTATTCTAAAAGAATGCCAAGAAAAATGATAAGAAAGACACCAAGAAATATAGGTCTTCCAGACTCTATAATATATCTCTCTAGATACAGATTTACGCGCCTGTAACATAGTATTAATCACAGAGTCAGAGAAACCTCTTTGACCAAGAATCAAGCGTTCAATCTCCATACCTTTAAATTTAAGGATTTCAGATCCTGATGGAAAAAAGGACCTTGCGACAGAAGGTCTGGTCTTAACGGAAGAGTCCACGGTTGGCAAGAGGCCATCCGGACAAGATCCGCATACCAAAACCTGTGAGGCCATGCCAGAGCTACCAGCAGAACAAACGAGCATTCCTTCAGAATCTTGGAGATTACTCTTGGAAGAAGAACTAGAGGCGGAAAGATATAGGCAGGATGATACTTCCGAGGAAGTGATAATGCATCCACTGCCTCCGCCTGAGGATCCCGGGATCTGGACAGATACCTGGGAAGTTTCTTGTTTAGATGAGACGCCATCAGATCTATTTCTGGAAGTTCCCACATTTGAACAATCTGAAGAAATACCTCTGGGTGAAGAGACCATTCGCCCGGATGCAACGTTTGACGACTGAGATAATCCGCTTCCCAATTGTCTATACCTGGGATATGAACCGCAGAGATTAGACAGGAGCTGGATTCCGCCCAAACCAGAATTCGAGATACTTCTTTCATAGCCAGAGGACTGTGAGTCCCCCCTTGATGATTGATGTATGCCACAGTTGTGACATTGTCTGTCTGAAAACAAATGAACGATTCTCTCTTCAGAAGAGGCCAAAACTGAAGAGCTCTGAAAATTGCACGGAGTTCCAAAATATTGATCGGTAATCTCACCTCCTGAGATTCCCAAACTCCTTGTGCTATCAGAGATCCCCACACTGCTCCCCAACCTATGAGACTTGCATCTGTTGAAATTACAGTCCAGGTCGGAAGCACAAAAGAAGCCCCCTGAATTAAACAATGGTGATCTGTCCACCACGTTAGAGAGTGTCGTACAATCGGTTTTAAAGATATTAATTGAGATATCTTTGTGTAATCCTTGCACCATTGATTCAGCATACAGAGCTGAAGAGGTCACATGTGAAAACGAGCAAAGGGGATCGCGTCCGATGCAGCAGTCATAAGACCTAGAATTTCCATGCATAAGGCTACCGAAGGGAATGATTGTGACTGAAGGATTTCGACAAGCTGAAATCAATTTTAGACGTCTCTTGTCTGTCAAAGACAGAGTCATGGACACTGAATCTATCTGGAAACCCAGAAAGGTTACCCTTGTCTGAGGAATCAATGAACTTTTTGGTAAATTGATCCTCCAACCATGATTTTGAAGAAACAACACAAGTCGATTCGTATGAGATTCTGCTAAATGTAAAGACTGAGCCAGTACCAAGATATCGTCCAAATAAGGAAATACCACAATACCCTGTTCTCTGATTACAGACAGAAGGGCACCGAGAACCTTTGTAAAAATTCTTGGAGCTGTAGCTAGGCCAAACGGCAGAGCCACAAACTGGTAATGCTTGTCCAGAAAAGAGAATCTCAGGAACTGATAATGATCTGGATGAATCGGAATATGCAGCTATGCATCCTGTAAATCTATTGTGGACATATAATGCCCTTGCTGAACAAAAGGCAAGATAGTCCTTACAGTTACCATTTTGAACGTTGGTATCCTTACATAACGATTCAATATTTTTAGATCCAGAACTGGTCTGAAGGAACTCTCCTTCTTTGGTACAATGAAGAGATTTGAATAAAACCCCATCCCCTGTTCTGAAACTGGAACTGGCATAATTACTCCAGCCAACTCTAGATTTGAAACACAATTCAGAAATGCTTGAGCTTTCACTGGATTTACTGGGACACGGGAAAGAAAAAATCTCTTTGCAGGAGGTCTCATCTTGAAACCAATTCTGTACCCTTCTGAAACAATGTTCTGAATCCAAAGATTGTGAACAGAATTGATCCAAATTTCTTTGAAAAAACGTAACCTGCCCCCTACCAGCTGAGCTGGAATGAGGGCCGCACCTTCATGTGGACTTAGAAGCAGGCTTTGCCTTTCTAGAAGGCTTGGATTTATTCCAGACTGGAGATGGTTTCCAAACTGAAACTGCTCCTGAGGATGAAGGATCAGGCTTTTGTTCTTTGTTGAAACGAAAGGAACGAAAACGATTATTAGCCCTGTTTTTACCCTTAGATTTTTTATCCTGTGGTAAAAAAGTTCCTTTCCCACCAGTAACAGTTGAGATAATAGAATCCAACTGAGAACCAAATAATTTGTTACCCTGGAAAGAAATGGAAAGTAGAGTTGATTTAGAAGCCATATCAGCATTCCAAGTCTTAAGCCATAAAGCTCTTCTAGCTAAAATAGCTAGAGACATAAACCTGACATCAACTCTGATAATATCAAAAATGGCATCACAGATAAAATTATTAGCATGCTGAAGAAGAATAATAATATTATGAGAATCATGATCCGTTACTTGTTGCGCTAAAGTTTCCAACCAAAAAGTTGAAGCTGCAGCAACATCAGCCAATGATATAGCAGCTCTAAGAAGATTACCTGAACACAGATAAGCTTTTCTTAGAAAGGATTAAATTTTCCTATCTAAAGGATCCTTAAACGAAGTACCATCTGACGTAGGAATAGTAGTACGTTTAGCAAGGGTAGAAATAGCCCCATCAACTCTAGGGATTTTGTCCCAAAATTCTAATCTGTCAGACGGCACAGGATATAATTGCTTAAAACGTTTAGAAGGAGTAAATGAATTACCCAATTTATCCCATTCTTTAGAAATTACTTCAGAAATAGCATTAGGAACAGGAAAAACTTCTGGAATAACCACAGGAGATTTAAATACCTTATCTAAACGTTTAGAATTAGTATCAAGAGGACCAGAATCCTCTATTTCTAAAGCAATTAGTACTTCTTTAAGTAAAGAACGAATAAATTCCATTTTAAAATAAATATGAAGATTTATCAGCATCAATCTCTGAGACAGAATCCTCTGAACCAGAAGAGTCATCAGAATCAGAATGATGATGTTCATTTAAAAATTCATCTGTAGGGAGAGAAGTTTTAAAAGATTTTTTATGTTTTCTAGAAGGAGAAATAACAGACATAGCCTTCTTGATGGATTCAGAAACAAAATCTCTTATGTTATCAGGAACATTCTGCACCTTAGATGTTGAAGGAACTGCAACAGGCAATGGTACATTACTAAAGGAAATATTATCTGCATTAACAAGTTTGTCATGACAATTAATACAAACAACAGCCGGAGGAACAGCTACCAAAAGTTTACAGCAGATACACTTAGCTTTGGTAGTTCCAGCACTAGACAGCGATTTTCCTGAAGTATCTTCTGACTCAGATGCAACGTGAGACATCTTGCAATATGTAAGAGAAAAAACAACATATAAAGCAAAATTGATCAAATTCCTTAAATGACAGTTTCAGGAATGGGAAAAAATGCCATAGAACAAGCTTCCAGCAACCAGAAGCAATGAAAAATGAGACTTAAATAATGTGGAGACAAAAGCGACGCCCATATTTTTTAGCGCCAAATAAGACGCCCACATTATTTGGCGCCTAAATGCTTTTGGCGCCAAAAATGACGCCACATCCGGAACGCCGACATTTTTGGCGCAAAAGAACGTCAAAAAAATGACGCAACTTCCGGCAACACGTATGACGCCGGAAAAGATTTTTTGCGCCAAAAAAGTCAGCGCCAAGAATGACGCAATAAAATGAAGCATTTTCAGCCCCCGCGAGCCTAACAGCCCACAGGGAAAAAAGGGTCACATTTTTAAGGTAAGAAAAAATGTTTGATTCAAATGCATTATCCCAAATATGAAACTGACTGTCTGAAAATAAGGAATGTTGAACATTGAGTCAAGGCAAATAAATGTTTGAATACATATATTTAGAACTTTATAAACAAAGTGCCCAACCATAGCTTAGAGTGTCACAGAAAAACAGAATTTATGTTTACCTGATAAATTACTTTCTCCAACGGTGTGTCCGGTCCACGGCGTCATCCTTACTTGTGGGATATTCTCTTCCCCAACAGGAAATGGCAAAGAGCCCAGCAAAGCTGGTCACATGATCCCTCCTAGGCTCCGCCTACCCCAGTCATTCGACCGACGTAAAGGAGGAATATTTGCATAGGAGAAACCATATGATACCGTGGTGACTGTAGTTAAAGAAAATAAATTATCAGACCTGATTAAAAAACCAGGGCGGGCCGTGGACCGGACACACCGTTGGAGAAAGTAATTTATCAGGTAAACATAAATTCTGTTTTCTCCAACATAGGTGTGTCCGGTCCACGGCGTCATCCTTACTTGTGGGAACCAATACCAAAGCTTTAGGACACGGATGAAGGGAGGGAGCAAATCAGGTCACCTAAATGGAAGGCACCACGGCTTGCAAAACCTTTCTCCCAAAAATAGCCTCAGAAGAAGCAAAAGTATCAAACTTGTAAAATTTGGTAAAAGTGTGCAGTGAAGACCAAGTCGCTGCCCGACATATCTGATCAACAGAAGCCTCGTTCTTGAAGGCCCATGTGGAAGCCACAGCCCTAGTGGAATGAGCTGTGATTCTTTCAGGAGGCTGCCGTCCGGCAGTCTCATAAGCCAATCTGATGATGCTTTTAATCCAAAAAGAGAGAGAGGTAGAAGTTGCTTTTTGACCTCTCCTTTTACTAGAATAAACAACAAACAAGGAAGATGTTTGTCTAAAATCCTTTGTAGCATCTAAATAGAATTTTAGAGCGCGAACAACATCCAAATTGTGCAACAAACGTTCCTTCTTTGAAACTGGATTCGGACACAAAGAAGGCACGACTATCTCCTGGTTAATGTTTTTGTTAGAAACAACTTTCGGAAGAAAACCAGGTTTAGTACGTAAAACCACCTTATCTGCATGGAACACCAGATAAGGAGGAGAACACTGCAGAGCAGATAATTCTGAAACTCTTCTAGCAGAAGAAATTGCAACCAAAAACAAAACTTTCCAAGATAATAACTTAATATCAACGGAATGTAAGGGTTCAAACGGAACCCCCTGAAGAACTGAAAAAACTAAATTGAGACTCCAAGGAGGAGTCAAAGGTTTGTAAACAGGCTTGATTCTAACCAGAGCCTGAACAAAGGCTTGAACATCTGGCACAGCTGCCAGCTTTTTGTGAAGTAACACAGACAAGGCAGAAATCTGTCCCTTCAAGGAACTTGCAGATAATCCTTTCTCCAATCCTTCTTGAAGAAAGGATAGAATCTTAGGAATTTTTACCTTGTCCCAAGGGAATCCTTTAGATTCACACCAACAGATATATTTTTTCCATATTTTGTGGTAAATTTTTCTAGTTACAGGCTTTCTGGCCTGAACAAGAGTATCAATAACAGAATCTGAGAACCCTCGTTTTGATAAGATCAAGCGTTCAATCTCCAAGCAGTCAGTTGGAGTGAGACCAGATTCGGATGTTCGAACGGACCTTGAACAAGAAGGTCTCGTCTCAAAGGTAGCTTCCATGGTGGAGCCGATGACATATTCACCAGATCTGCATACCAAGTCCTGCGTGGCCACGCAGGAGCTATCAAGATCACCGATGCCCTCTCCTGATTGATCCTGGCTACCAGCCTGGGGATGAGAGGAAACGGCGGGAATACATAAGCTAGTTTGAAGGTCCAAGGTGCTACTAGTGCATCTACTAGAGTCGCCTTGGGATCCCTGGATCTGGACCCGTAGCAAGGAACCTTGAAGTTCTGACGAGAGGCCATCAGATCCATGTCTGGAATGCCCCACAGTTGAGTAATTTGGGCAAAGATTTCCGGATGGAGTTCCCACTCCCCCGGATGTAATGTCTGACGACTCAGAAAATCCGCTTCCCAATTTTCCACTCCTGGGATGTGGATTGCAGACAGGTGGCAGGAGTGAGTCTCCGCCCATTGAATGATTTTGGTCACTTCTTCCATCGCCAGGGAACTCCTTGTTCCCCCCTGATGGTTGATGTACGCAACAGTCGTCATGTTGTCTGATTGAAACCGTATGAACTTGGCCTTTGCTAGCTGAGGCCAAGCCTTGAGAGCATTGAGTATCGCTCTCAGTTCCAGAATATTTATCGGTAGAAGAGATTCTTCCCGAGACCAAAGACCCTGAGCTTTCAGGGGTCCCCAGACCGCGCCCCAGCCCATCAGACTGGCGTCGGTCGTGACAATGACCCACTCTGGCCTGCGGAAGTTCATCCCTTGTGACAGGTTGTCCAGAGACCGCCACCAACGGAGTGAATCTCTGGTCCTCTGATTTACTTGTATCGTCGGAGACAAGTCTGTATAGTCCCCATTCCACTGACTGAGCATGCACAGTTGTAATGGTCTTAGATGAATGCGCGCAAAAGGAACTATGTCCATTGCCGCTACCATCAAACCTATTACTTCCATGCACTGCGCTATGGAAGGAAGAGGAACGGAATGAAGTGTTTGACAAGAGTTTAGAAGTTTTGTTTTTCTGGCCTCTGTCAGAAAAATCCTCATTTCTAAGGAGTCTATTATTGTTCCCAAGAAGGGAACCCTTGTTGACGGAGATAGAGAACTCTTTTCTACGTTCACTTTCCATCCGTGAGATCTGAGAAAGGCCAGGACTATGTCCGTGTGAGCCTTTGCTTGAGGAAGGGACGACGCTTGAATCAGAATGTCGTCCAAGTAAGGTACTACTGCAATGCCCCTTGGTCTTAGCACCGCTAGAAGGGACCCTAGTACCTTTGTGAAAATCCTTGGAGCAGTGGCTAATCCGAAAGGAAGTGCCACGAACTGGTAATGCTTGTCCAGGAATGCGAACCTTAGGAACCGATGATGTTCCTTGTGGATAGGAATATGTAGATACGCATCCTTTAAATCCACCGTGGTCATGAATTGACCTTCCTGGATGGAAGGAAGAATTGTTCGAATGGTTTCCATTTTGAACGATGGAACCTTGAGAAACTTGTTTAGGATCTTGAGATCTAAGATTGGTCTGAACGTTCCCTCTTTTTTGGGAACTACGAACAGATTGGAGTAGAAACCCCATCCCTTGTTCCCCTAATGGAACAGGATGAATTACTCCCATTTTTAACAGGTCTTCTACACAATGTAAGAATGCCTGTTTTTTTATGTGGTCTGAAGACAATTGAGACCTGTGGAACCTCCCCTTGGGGGAAGCCCCTTGAATTCCAGAAGATAACCTTGGGAGACTATTTTTAGTGCCCAAGGATCCAGAACATCTCTTGCCCAAGCCTGAGCGAAGAGAGAGAGTCTGCCCCCCACCAGATCCGGTCCCGGATCGGGGGCCAACATTTCATGCTGTCTTGGTAGCAGTGGCAGGTTTCTTGGCCTGCTTTCCCTTGTTCCAGCCTTGCATTGGTCTCCAGGCTGGCTTGGCTTGAGAAGTATTACCCTCTTGCTTAGAGGACGTAGCACTTGGGGCTGGTCCGTTTCTACGAAAGGGACGAAAATTAGGTTTATTTTTGGCCTTGAAAGACCTATCCTGAGGAAGGGCGTGGCCCTTACCCCCAGTGATATCAGAGATAATCTCTTTCAAGTCAGGGCCAAACAGCGTTTTCCCCCTTGAAAGGAATGTTAAGCAATTTGTTCTTAAAAGACGCATCCGCTGACCAAGATTTCAACCAAAGCGCTCTGCGCGCCACAATAGCAAACCCAGAATTTTTCGCCGCTAACCTAGCCAATTGCAAAGTGGCGTCTAGGGTGAAAGAATTAGCCAATTTGAGAGCACGGATTCTGTCCATAATCTCCTCATAAGGAGGAGAATCACTAGTGATCGCCTTTTCTAGCTCATCGAACCAGAAACACGCGGCTGTAGTGACAGGGACAATGCATGAAATTGGTTGTAGAAGGTAACCTTGCTGAACAAACATCTTTTTAAGCAAACCTTCTAATTTTTTATCCATAGGATCTTTGAAAGCACAACTATCTTCTATGGGTATAGTGGTGCGTTTGTTTAAAGTAGAAACCGCCCCCCTCGACCTTGGGGACTGTCTGCCATAAGTCCTTTCTGGGGTCGACCATAGGAAACAATTTTTTAAATATGGGGGGAGGGACGAAAGGTATACCGGGCCTTTCCCATTCTTTATTTACAATGTCCGCCACCCCGCTTGGGTATAGGAAAAGCTTCTGGGGGCCCCGGGACCTCTAGGAACTTGTCCATTTTACATAGTTTCTCTGGGATGATCAAATTCTCACAATCATCCAGAGTGGATAACACCTCCTTAAGCAGAGCGCGGAGATGTTCCAACTTAAATTTAAATGTAATCACATCAGGTTCAGCTTGTTGAGAAATTTTCCCTGAATCTGAAAATTCTCCCTCAGACAAAACCTCCCTGGCCTCCTCAGACTGGTGTAGGGGCCCTTCAGAAACAATATCATCAGCGTCCTCATGCTCTTCAGTATTATCTAAAACAGAGCAGTCGCGCTTACGCTGATAAGTGGGCATTTTGGCTAAAATGTTTTTGATAGAATTATCCATTACAGCCGTTAATTGTTGCATAGTAAGGAGTATTGGCGCGCTAGATGTACTAGGGGCCTCCTGAGTGGGCAAGACTGGTGTAGACGAAGGAGGGGATGATGCAGTACCATGCTTATACCCCTCACTTGAGGAATCATCTTGGGCATCATTTTCTCTAAATTTTGTGTCACATAAATCACATCTATTTAAATGAGAAGGAACCTTGGCTTCCCCACATTCAGAACACAGTCTATCTGGTAGTTCAGACATGTTAAACAGCATAAACTTGATAACAAAGTACAAAAAACGTTTTAAAATAAAACCGTTACTGTCACTTTAAATTTTAAACTGAACACACTTTATTACTGCAATTGCGAAAAAGTATGAAGGAATTGTTCAAAATTCACCAAAATTTCACCACAGTGTCTTAAAGCCTTAAAAGTATTGCACACCAAATTTGGAAGCTTTAACCCTTAAAATAACGGAACCGGAGCCGTTTTTATCTTTAACCCCTTTACAGTCCCTGGTATCTGCTTTGCTGAGACCCAACCAAGCCCAAAGGGGAATACGATACCAAATGACGCCTTCAGAAAGTCTTTTCTATGTATCAGAGCTCCTCACACATGCGACTGCATGTCATGCTTCTCAAAAACAAGTGCGCAATACCGGCGCGAAAATGAGACTCTGCCTATGATTAGGGAAAGCCCCTAGAGAATAAGGTGTCCAAAACAGTGCCTGCCGATATTATTTTACAAAATACCCAGATTAAAATGATTCCTCAAGGCTAAATATGTTTATATATGAATCGATTTAGCCCAGAAAATGTCTACAGTCTTAAAAAGCCCTTGTGAAGCCCTTATTTATTGTCTGTAATAAAAATGGCTTACCGGATCCCATAGGGAAAATGACAGCTTCCAGCATTACATCGTCTTGTTAGAATGTGTCATACCTCAAGCAGTAAAATTCTGCTCACTGTTCCCTCAACTGAAGTTAATTCCTCTCAACAGTCCTGTGTGGAACAGCCATCGATTTTAGTAACGGTTGCTAAAATCATTTTCCTCTTACAAACAGAAATCTTCATCTCTTTTCTGTTTCAGAGTAAATAATACATACCAGCACTATTTTAAAATAACAAACTCTTGATTGAATAATAAAAACTACAGTTAAACACTAAAAAACTCTAAGCCATCTCCGTGGAGATGTTGCCTGTACAACGGCAAAGAGAATGACTGGGGTAGGCGGAGCCTAGGAGGGATCATGTGACCAGCTTTGCTGGGCTCTTTGCCATTTCCTGTTGGGGAAGAGAATATCCCACAAGTAAGGATGACGCCGTGGACCGGACACACCTATGTTGGAGAAATAAGATTTACTTACCCCAGGACACTCATCTACATGTTTGTAGAAAGCCAAACCAGTACTGAAACGAGAATCAGCAGAGGTAATGGTATATAAATAAGAGTATATCGTCGATCTGAAAAGGGAGGTAAGAGATGAATCTCTACGACCGATAACAGAGAACCTATGAAATAGACCCCGTAGAAGGAGATCACTGCATTCAAATAGGCAATACTCTCCTCACATCCCTCTGACATTCACTGCACGCTGAGAGGAAAACCGGGCTCCAACTTGCTGCGGAGCGCATATCAACGTAGAATCTAGCACAAACTTACTTCACCACCTCCATAGGAGGCAAAGTTTGTAAAAACTGAATTGTGGGTGTGGTGAGGGGTGTATTTATAGGCATTTTGAGGTTTGGGAAACTTTGCCCCTCCTGGTAGGAATGTATATCCCATACGTCACTAGCTCATGGACTCTTGCTAATTACATGAAAGAAAGAATTACCCAAATTATTCCATTCCCTGGAAATTACTTCAGAAATAGCATCAGGGAGATTAAACACTTCTGGAATAACTACAGGAGATTTAAAAACCTTATTTAAACGTTTAGATTTTAGTATCAAGAGGACCAGATCCTCTATTTCTAATGCAATTAATACTTCTTTAAATAAAGAACGAATAAATTCCATCTTGAACAAATACAAAGATTTATCAGCATCAACCTCTTGAGACGAAACTTCTGAACCAGAAGAACCATTTATCAGTATCAGAATGGTGATGTTCATTTAAAAATTCATCTGAAAAAAGAGAAGTTTTAAAAGACTTTTATGTAAACTAGAAGGAGAAATAACAGACATAGCCTTCTTAATGGATTTAAAAAATAAAATCTCTTATGTTATCAGGAACACTCTGAAAATTAGATGTTGACGGAACAGCAACAGGTAATGTAACAGTACTAAAGGAAATTTTTATCTGCATTAATAAGTTTGTCATGACATGCAATACAAACAACAGCTGGAGAAACAGATACCAAAAGTTTATAGCAGATACACTTAGCTTGGTAGCTCCAGCACCGGGCAGTGATTTTCCTGAAGTATCTTCTGACTCAGTTGCAACGTGGAACATCTTGCAATATGTAATAGAAAAAAACAACATATAAAGCAAAATTGATCAAATTCCTTAAATGACAGTTTCAGGAATGGGAAAAAAATGCCAGTGAACAAGCTTCTAGCAACCAGAAGCAATAAATAATGAGACTTAAATAATGTGGAGACAAAGCGACGCCCCATATTTTTTTAGCGCCAAATAAGACGCCCACATTATTTGGCGCCTAAATACTTTTGGCGCCAAAATGACGCCACATCCGGAACGCCGACATTTTTTGGCGCAAAAGAACGTCAAAAAAATGACGCAACTTCCGGCGGACACGTATGACGCCGGAAACAGAAAAGATTTTTTTGCGCCAAAAAAGTCCGCGCCAAGAATGACGCAATAAAATGAAGCATTTTCAGCCCCCCGCGAGCCTAAACAGCCCACAGGGAAAAAGTCAAATTTTTTAAGGTAAGAAAAAATGATTGATTCAAATGCATTATCCCAAATATGAAACTGACTGTCTGAAAAAAAGGAATGTTGAACATCCTGAGTCAAGGCAAATAAATGTTTGAATACATATATTTAGAACTTTATAAAAAAGTGCCCAACCATAGCTTTAGAGTGTCACAGAAAATAAGACTTACTTACCCCAGGGACACTCATCTACATGTTTGTAGAAAGCCAAACCAGTACTGAAACGAAAATCAGGAGAGGTAATGGTATATATATAAGAGTATATCGTCGATCTGAAAAGGGAGGTAAGAGATGAATCTCCACGACCGATAACAGAGAACCTATGAAATAGACCCCGTAGAAGGAGATCATTGAATTCAAATAGGCAATACTCTCCTCACATCCCTCTGACATTCACTGCACGCTGAGAGGAAAACTGGGGCCCAACTTGCTGCGGAGCGCATATCAACGTAGAATCTAGCACAAACTTACTTCACCACCTCCATAGGAGGCAAAGTTTGTAAAACTGAATTGTGGGGTGTGGTGAGGGGTGTATTTATAGGCATTTTAAGGTTTGGGAAACTTTGCCCCTCCTGGTAGGAATTGTTTATCCCATACGTCACTAGCTCATGGACTCTTGCTAATTACATGAAAGAATCATAACCACCAAAAAATATGGTGGGTCTCATGGACTCTTGCCACTATGAAAGAAATTAATTTATCAGGTAAGTTCTTACATAAATTATGTTTTCTTTCATGTAAGTGGCAAGAGTCCATGAGCTAGTGACGTATGGGAGATAATACCCAAGATGTGGAAATCCAGAGAGTCATTAGAGAGGGAGGGATAAAATAAAAATAGCTATTTCCGCTGAGAAATTAAATCCAAAAAATAAATACGTTTTCTTAAATTTTTAAAAAAACTCATATCATAGGCAATATAAGCAGACAGCTGCCTGAAGACTTTTCAGCCAAAGACTGCTTCTGAAGAAGAAAATACATAAAAATGGTAAAATTTTGTAAATGTATACAAAGAAGACCAAGTTGCTGCTTTGCAAATCTGATCAACTGAAGCTTCATTCTTGAAAGCCCAAGAAGTGGCAACTGATCTAGTAGAATGAGCTTTAATTCTCTGAGGCGGAGACTGCCCCACCTCCAAATAAGCCTTTTGAATCAAAAGTTTCAATCAAGATGCCAAAGAAATGGCAGAGGCTTTCTGACCTTTCCTGGAACCAGAGAAAAAACAAATAGATTAGAAGTATTTCTGAAATCCTTAGTAGCCTCAACATAGTATTTTAAAGCTCTTACCACATCCAAAGAATGTAGAGATCTCTCAAGAGAATTATTAGGATTAGGACACAAGGAAGGACCAACAAAATTTCCCTACTAATGTTGTTATAATTCACAACTTTAGGCAAAAATTTAAACGAAGTCCGTAAAACAGCTTTATCTTGATGAAAAAACAGATAAGGAGACTCACAAGAGAGCTGACAATTCAGAAACTCTTCTAGCAGAAGAGAGAGCAAAAGAAATAACACTTTCCAAGAAAGTAGTTTAATATCCAAGGCTCAAAAGGAGGAGTCTGCAAAATCCTTAAAACCAAATTGAGACTCCAAGGAGGAGAAATAGATTTAATAACAGGTTTGATATGAACCAAAGCCTGTACAAAACAGTGAATTTCAGGAAGTTTAGCAATCTTTGTCCCTTTAAAGTATTTGCAGACAAATCCTTATCCAAAACATCCTGAAGAAACACTAAAATCCTAGGAATTCTAAAAGAATGACAAGAAAAATTATGAGAGGAGCACCATGAAATATAGGTTTTCCAAAACCGATAATGAATCTTCCTCGAAACAGACTTACGAGATGTAACATTGTCAATTACTGAGTCAGAGAAACCTCTATGACTAAGAACTAAGCGTTCAATTTCCAAACCTTCAAAATTTAAAGATTTGAGATCCTAATGGAAAAACGGCCCTTGAGACAAAAGGTCTGGCCTTAAAGGAAGTGGCCAAGGCGGGCAACTGGACATACGGACAAGATCTGCATACCAAAACCTGTGAGGCTATGCTGGTGCTATCAGAAACACATAAGATTGTTCCATTATGATCTTGGAGATCACCCTTGAAAGAACTAGAGGCAGAAAAATGTAAGCAGGTTGGTAAAACCAATGAACTGCTAAAACATCCACCATCTCCGCCTGAGGATCCTTGGATCTGGAAAGATATCTGGGAAGTTTCTTGTTCAAACGGGAGGCCATCAGATCTATTTCTGAAAGACCCCCACATCTGCACAATCTGATGAAACACATCTGGATGGAAAGAACACTCCCCCGGATGAAAAGTCTGATGACTGAGATAATTTGCTTCCCAATTGTCTACATCTGAAATATGAATTGCAGAAATTATACAAGAATTGGACTCCGCCCAAGAAAGTATCTGAGATACTTCTTTCATTGCTAAAGAGCTGTGATTCCCTCCCTGATGATTGACATATGCCACTGTTGTGACATTGTCTGTCTGAAAACAAATGAAAAGTTCTCTCTTTAATAGAGGCCAAGCCTGAAGAGCTCTGAAAATAACACAGAGTTCTAAAATATTGATTGGTAACCTCACCTCTTGAGGATTCCAAACCCCTTGTGCTGTCAGAGGACCCCAGACAGCTCCCCAACCTGTAAGACTTGTATCCTTTGAGATCACAGTCCAGGAAGGGATGAACAAAAGAGGCCCTCTTGAACAATACAGTGATGGTCCAACCACCAAGACAGAGAGAGTTTAATGTTGGGATTTAAGTATATCAGTTGTGATATCTGAGTATAATCCCTGCACCATTGATCCAGCATGCAAAGCTGCAGAGGTCTCATATGAAAATGAGCAAAGCGGATCGTGTCCAAATGCTGCAGTCATAAGTCCTAAAACCTCCATCCACATAGCCACTGAAGGAAATGATCGAGACTGAAGGTTTTAGACAAGCTAAAACCAATTTCATTCGCCTCTTGTCTGTTAAAGACAGAGTCATGGACACTGAATCTATCTGGAAACCTAAAAGGTGACCCTTGTTTGAGAAATCAAGAAACTCTTTTGTAAATTGATCCTCCAACCATGCCTTTGAAGAAACCACACTAGTTGTTTCGTATGAGATTCTGCTAAATGAAAAGACTGAGCTAGTAACAAGATATTGTCTAAATAAGGAAACACGGCAATACCCTGCTCTCTGGTTACAGATATAAGGGCACCAAGAACCTTTGAGAAGAATATTGGAGCTATCGTTAGGCCAAATGGAAGAGCAACAAATTGGTAATGCTTGTCTAGAAAAGAGAATCTCAGAAACCGATAGTGGTCTGGATGAATTGGAATATGAAGATAAGCATCCTGTAAGTCTATTGTGGACATAAAATGCCCTTGCTGAACAAAAGGCAGAATAGTATTAATAGTCACCATCTTGAAAGTTGGGACTCTTATAAAAGATTTTAAAATTTCAGATCCAGAAATGGTCTGAAATAATTCTCTCTTGGAACAATAAATAGATTTGAATAGAACCCCAAACCCTGTTCCGGGAAAGGAACTGGTGCAATCACACCTGAAAGCTCTAGATCTGAAACACATTGCAGAAAAGCCTGAGCCTTCACAGGATTTGTTGGAACATGAGAAAGAAGCTTCCCACAGGAGGTCTTAATCTGAAACCTATTAAATACACTTGAGACAAAATATTCTGAATACACTGATTCTGAACAGAACCTGTCCAAATTTCCTGAAATAATTTCTATCTGCCCCCCCACCAGCTGAACTGGATTGGGGGCCGTAACTTCATGCAGTCTTGTGGGCTGGATTGTTTCTTTTTTTTATAAGGCTTGGCCTTATTCCAATTTGAAGATGGTCTCCAATTGGAACCAGAGGCCTTAGGGGAAGAAGCGTTTTTTTTTGTTCTTTATTCTGACGAAAGGAACGAAAACGATTAGGAGCCTTAAATTCACCCTTAGACTTTTTATCTTGGGGAAAAAAAACTCCCTTCCCCCCAGTGATAGTGGAAATAATAGAATCCAATTGACAACCAAATAAATTCTTACCCTGGAAAGAGAGATAGTAATCTAGATTTAGACACCATGTCAGCATTCCAAGATTTAAGCCATAAAGCTCTTCTAGCTAAAGACATAGTTTAACAGCAATTTTAATAATGTCAAATATAGCATTACAAATTAAATGATTAGCATGTTGAAGCAGAAGAACAATGCAAGACAAATCAGAATCTTCTACCTGACGAGCTAAACTGTCCAACCAAAAAGTTGAAGCAGCAGCCACATCAGCCATGGAAATGGCAGGTCTAAGAATATAACAGAATGTAAATAAGCTTACAACCAGAATGTAAATAAGCTTTACAAGTACTATCTTCCATAGGGAGAGTAGTACGTTTGGCAAGAGTGGAAATAGCCCTATCAACTTTAGGGAATTTTCCCCAAAACTCTAAATTAGCCACAGATAAAGGATACAACTTCTTAAACCTAGAAGAAGGATTAAAAGAAGAACTAGGCTTAGACCATTCCTTAGTAATCATAGGATCACTACAAATATAGGCGATCTTCATTAGTTTAAAAAAATGAATAGGTACTTTTATTTCATGGCAGCTTCAGTGCAAACTTAAGCGCCTCTGACTGCCCATGACACAGCTGAGTTTTCAATGATGTGACGATTCCACCTCTTAGCCACTAGCCATGCTAACCGATCGGCATAATGCTGACAACTAGGGTTTTAGCTGACATTCTACAATTCCAAGAATTCTTCTAAGTGCAAGTCGGTTTGGATAATGAAGGTCACCTTTACTTTTAGTTATGGTAAATCCTTGCGTTTTTGAAACGCTAGAATTTACCATCACTTTAAGTCTAGAATTGGTCAGAAAATTCCCTCTTTCTTGGGAATAATGGAAAAGGATGGAATAAAATCCTTGGCCTTGTTCCAAAACTTAAACTACGGCTAATAAAATTTGGAAAATCTTTGGAACATGATAAATAAGACACTATTATTGAAAAGGGCGCAATTTGAAACATATTCAGTAATCCTGGGAAACTATACCAATACAAAATAGAGGCCCCAAATGTGAGAAACTAGATTTAGAACCCAAAGATTGTGAACAGACTGATAGGCCTTCTAAAAAACTGCCCACTACTAGAAAATAATCCATGTTATGTACCTTCATGTTGATTTGGAAGAGTTAGAAGTCTCATAGAATGCTTGGCCTTGTTCCAATGGGATTAAACTTCCTGGAAGATTCAGGTTTTTGTAAGCAGGAGATATATTTTTTGTTCCTAGATTAACAAAAGGTACAAAAAGGACTATTTGTTCTATTTTCCCCTTAGACTTCTTGTCCTGAGGGAGAAAAGTTCTTCCAGGACAGTGGAAATGAGAACATCAAGAGCATAGCCAAATAAATTCTTCCTTAAAAAGGAGAGGATAAGTCTATCTTTGGACACCCAGTTTGCTGACTTATAATAAAATCCTTCTAGTCAGCACTGCTAAAGTCATATACTTGGTATAAAAGCAAAATTATGTCAACAATGGGACCACAAATAAGTGCATTAGTTGACTTTAAAAGTTTGAAACTATTTTGAAAATATTATCTACAGAGTCTTCTGAGATTATTTTAGATAAATTGTGACACCAAAGACCCGACACTGCTACAGAAGCAATCCTTGCTGAAAAAACAATTTATGTAAGAACTTACCTGATAAATTCATTTCTTTCATAGTGGCAAGAGTCCATGAGCTAGTGACTTAGGGGATATACATTCCTACCAGGAGGGGGGCAAAGTTTCACAAACCTCAAAATGCCTTCAACCTTACTCATACCTCAGTTTAATGTATAGCCAAGTAGTGAGGTGTACAAAAAGGAGTAAAAAGCATACAAAAAGAGGAACTGGAAAAATGTGCTTTATAAAAAAATAAAAAAAGAAGGGTGGGTCTCATGGACTCTTGGCACTACGAAAGAAATTAATTCATCAGGTAAGTTTACACATAAATTATGTTTTCTTTCATGTAAGTGGCAAGAGTCCATGAGCTAGTGACGTATGGGATATAATACCCAAGATGCGGAAGTCCACAATTCACTAGAGAGGGAGGGATAAAAGAAAAAAACAGCTATATCCACTGAGAAATTAAATTAAAAAAAAAGTTTTTTTAATTTTAAAAAACTTAAATCAAAGGCACTAGAATTAAACTGAGACAGCTGCCCGAAGAACCTTTCTACCAAAGGCTGCTTCTGAAAAAGCAAACACATCAAAATGGTAAAATTTAGTAAAAGTATGCAAAGAAGACCAAGTTGCTGCTTTGCAAATTTGATCAACTGAAGCTTCATTCTTGAAAGCCCAAGAAGTGGCAACTGATCTAGTGGAATGAGCTGTAATTCACTGAGGTGGAGACTGCCCCGCCTCCAAATAAGCTTTGTGAATCAAAAGTTTCAACCAAGATGCCAGAGAAATAGCAGAGGTTTTCTGACCTTTCCTGGAACCAGAAAAAACAATATAGACTAGAAGTCTTTCTGAAATCTTTAGTAGCATCAACATAATATTTCAAAGCTTTTAACACATCCAAAGAATGTAAAGACCTTTCAAGAGTATTCTTAGGATTATGAATCAAGGGTGGAATAACAATTTCCCTATTAATATTGTTAGAATTCACAACTTTAGGGCAAAAATTTAAACGAAGTCCGCAAAACAGCTTTATCTTGATGGAAAATCAGATGAGACTCACAAGAGAGGCAGACAATTCAGAAACTCTTCTAGCAGAAGAGATAGGCAAAAGAAATAACACTTTCCAAGAAAAGTAATTTAATATCCAGAAAATGCATAGGCTCAAAAGGAGAAGCCTGTAAAATCTTCAATACCAAATTGAGACTCCAAGGAGGAGAAATAGATTTAATAACAGGTTTGATATGAATCAAATCCTGAACAAAACAGTGAATATCAGGAAGCTTAGCAATCTTTCTATGAAATAAAACAAAAAGAGCAGAGATTTGTCCTTTCAAAGTATTTGCAAGACAACCCTTTATCCAAACCATCCTTAGGAAACTAAAATCCTAGGAATTTGAAAGAATGCCAAGAATAATCATGAGTGGAACACTATGAAATATAGGTTTTCCAAACCCGATGATAAATCTTCCTTGAAACAGACTACAAGCCTATATCATAGTGCTAATTACTGAGTCAGAGAAACTTCTATGACTAAGCGTTCAATTTCTATGCCTTCAAATTTAGAGATTTGAGATCCTGATGGAAAAACGGCCCTTGAGGACAGAAGGTCTGGCCTTAAAGGAAGTGGCCAAGGCTGGCAACTGGACATCCGGACAAGATCATACCAAAACCTGTGAGGCCATGCTGGTGCTATCAGAAACACATACGATTGTTCCATTATAATATTGGAGATTACCTTTGGAAGAAGAAGAACCAGAAAAATTAAAGCAGGTTGATAAAAACCAAGGAACTGCTAAAGCATCCACCATCTCTGTCTGAGGATCTATGGTCTGAACCAAGGATCTTGGTCTGAACAAATCTTCTTTCTTTGGGACAATGAATAGATTTGAATAAAAACCTAAACCCTGTTCCTGCTGAGGTACTGGGGCAATCACCCCTGGAAGCTCTAGGTCTGAAACACACTTCTGAAAAGCCTGAACCTTCACAGGGTTTGTTGGAACATGAGAAAGAATCTTCCCATGGGAGGTCTTATTCTGAAACCTATTCGATACCCTTGAGAAACAATATCCTGAATCCACTGATTTTGAACAGAATCTGTCCAAATGTCTTAAAATAATTTTAATCTGCCCCCCATGAGTTGAGCTGGTTTGAGGGCCACACCTTCTTACAGACTTAGGGTTGGATTTGGTTTCTTATAAGGCTTGGATTTATTCCAATTCGGAGATGGTCTCCAATTAGAGCGAGAGGCCTTAGGGAAGGAGAGGTTTTTTTGTTCTCTATTCTTAGGAAAGGAACGAAAACGATTGGGAGTTTTAAACTTACTCTTAGATTTCTTATCTTGGGGCAGAAAAAAACTCCTTTTCCCCCAGTGATAGTGGAGATAATAGAATCCAATTGAGAACCAAATAAATTATTACCCCTGAAACAATAGAAATAGTAATATATATTTAGACACCATGTCAGCATTCCAAGATTTAAGCCATAAAGCTCTTCTTGTTAATATAAATTTTAATGACATCAAATATAGCATCACAAATAAAATGATTAGCATGTTGAAGTAAAAGAACAATGCTAGACACTTCAGGATCTGATAACTGCTGTGCTAAGCTGTCCAAACCAAAAAGTTGAAGCAGCAGCAACATTAGCCATAGAAATAGCAGATCTAAGAATATAGCCAGTATGTAAATATGCTCTTCTAAGATACGATTCAATCTTTCTATCTAAAGGATCCTTAAAAGAAGCACTACTATCTTCCATAGGAATAGTAGTACCTTTGCAAGAGTGGAAATAGCCCCATCAACCTTAGGGACTTTTTCCCAAAACTCTAAATTGGCCATAGATAAAGGATGCAACTTCTTAAACCTAGAAGAAGGGTTAAAAAAAGTACCAGGCTTAGACCATTCTTTAGTAATCATAATAGAGATAGCATCTGGAATAGGAAAAACTTCAGGAGTAACTTCAGAAGTTTTAAAAACAGAATTCAAACGATTACTAGTTTTGTTATCAAGAGGACTAGACTCCTCAATACCCAAAGTAAACAATACTTCCTTTAATAAAAGAATGAATATATTCAATCTTAAATAGAAAGGAAGATTTGTCAATTTCAGTCTCTGATGCAGGATCCTCTGAGCCAGAGAGATCCTCATCAGCAGAGGGTACTTCAGTATGCTGTCGGTCAATACAAATTTTATCACATTCATGACAACTTCGGAAAGACGTTTTACGTTTATTTGAAGGCAGAATAGCAGTCATAGCCTTCTCTATGGCTGCAGCAATATAATTTTTCAAATCTGCAGGAACATCATGTACATAGACTGTGAAGGAATAACAGATGTATTTGTCGTTTATAGAAACATTATCAGCATATAATAATTTGTCATAACAAGTGCCACATATTTGAGCTGAAAAAAATAAGATCAGCTAATTTACTACAAACACACTTAGCTTTGGTAGAATTGTGTTCAGGCAGCTTAGTTCCTACAGTAACATCAGAGGCAGGATCAGTTTGAGACATCTTGCAATAATGTAACAAAAAAACCCTATTTTAAAACAAAATATCCAAATTCCTCAAAATAGTTTCAAGAATGGGAAAAAAATGCTTATGATAAAATTTTTATACAAAAGTAAAAATAAAAAAGCAAACATCATAGCCCCTCTATAAACAAATAAGAGCAGCGAGCAAAAGAGGGAGAGACTTAATATAACAAATTTTGTGCCAAGAATGACGCAAACAAAGATGACGCAAATGCAGGCACGACTTTGCACCAATAAAAATCTGCGTCAAAGACGCAAGAAATGACGCGGACTCGCATCACTACAGGCGCAACTTCGCGCCAAAGATGACGCAATAAAAAAGTTACGTTTTGCGTCATTACGAGCCTAATTTGCCCAGGAAAATTTTGAAAAACAGACTCCAAGTTACAACTAACTGGAAACCCAGGTACGAGAAAAAAAATACCTAAATTCTCCCATAAACATAATTTCCATGCTGAAACTGTTAGACTGCAAAGGGAAATATACACAGACCTGACTCATGGCAAATATATGCAATATATATTAAAAACTTTATAATATTAAGTGACAAACATAGTTGAGAATGTCTTAACAAATGATATATACTTACCAGGAGACACCGATCCACATATAGCTGACAGTCAAACCAGTACTGAAACATATCAGTAGAGGTAATGGTAGAGTATAATGTAGATCTATAAAGGGAGGCAGCAGATGAATCCCTGCGACCGATTTACAGAGAGCCCTAGAATAGATTTCCCATAGGCAAAAACATGGATCATCAGGCAATTCTCCTTCACATCCCTCAGACAAACACTGTACTTTGAGAGGAAATTGGGCTTCAAAATGCTTAGAAGTGCCTTTCACAGAAGAAATCAAGCACATCATGCTTCACCACCTCCAAAAGGAGGCAAAGTTTGTAAAACTGAGGTATGAGATGAGGTGGGAGGTGTTTTATAGGCATTTTGAGGTTTTGGGATACTTTGCCCCCTCCTGGTAGGACTGTTATATCCCATACATCACTAGCTCATGGACTCTTGCTACTTACATGAAAAAAAAAAAAAAGCCTTTGATGAAAGGTTACCAATTCATGTCCATATAGCTGCTGGAAAAAAAAAAATCCCCTCTAAGGGAATAGTAGTGCGTTTGGCTAAAGCAAATAGCACCATCCACCACTGGAAAAGTTTCCCAAAGCTCTAAAATAGAAGCCAGTAAAAGAAGCTTATTAAATTTAGAGGATAGATTAAAAGAGAAGACCAGGCTTGGATCACACTCTGAAATATAATTTTAAGTATGAACTTGAGGAATAGTTGAAAAAAATCCAATTGTTTGGAAGGTTTTTCTTCAGATGATTTAGGGTCTTGGACGACTAAAGGACCTAAAACAAAGAACGAAGATGTTCAAGGTCAAACAAGAAGAGGTAAACTCTGTGCCCTGATCGGTATAAAAAAAACTCCCCTTCAGAAAACAACCCGAAGTGTCCCGAATTTCAAAATCACCTGCAGTAAAAAAAAAAAAAAAGTTCTGCCTCTGGGATCAGAACACCTTAGGATGCCCTTATAAAGGCATCTCTGCCTACAACTCCAAATTACAAAGTGGTTCCAAATGAGTAAAACCAGAATTTATTCCAAAATTGATAAAACCATCATTAGTAGTCACGTATTAAAACAGGCATGTCCAAACATTAGAAATAGACCATAGGCTTGGTTCAAACGCATTTCATCCACACTTGATCACTGCAAAATTGAGGCCCATGATCAGTACAAGAATATACGCAGACTATTTAAAGATACATAGTCTCAATTTCATGTTCTCCAACACTGGCTTCTTTAAACTCCCCAAGACTCAGTGTAATGATACCACTTATCTTCACGGCCCTATTTTTATGCTTGGTCTGAACATTTCTGAAGTAATATACAACAAGATAGCTGAATTTTTTTAGTAAAGTGACTTGTGTGGTGTACTTTATTCCTTAATGTAGTTAAACTTGAAAGTGTTGTAAAGGGTATAACCCAAACACACACACACACACTTTCATACAACACACACAAAGTTGGTCTGGGCACTGTCAATGCCCAGCATGCCTATATTAGAACTGGAAAATTGCATTTTAACTTGTTAGTGTTTATCCTTTAAGGTTTCAGCTTTTATATTTCCTGCAGTTTTTTTTTGTTTTTTTTTAAATTATTTTTTATTGAGGCATGCAATATAACATTAACAAGGGTATCACATCACACGTATGGAAATCAAAGATACAGATACATATGAGAGTGAAGTTTACATTGAGTAATTTATTTTGCGTCAAACAGTACAACTAGCTGAACTGAGTTAAACAGTAATGAAGAGCTGAGTGAGAGTGATGTGATTATGAGAAGAGATACCTAATTTTTTTTATAACAAAACAACTTATCTTGTAAGAAAATATCAATGAATAGTAGTTTTAATTAGTGTTTGGTGACACCGTTGAAAGTACCCCGCATGGTGGAGTAGCTTTTGCGAAGAGCCTACAAGGGAGGGGGGAATAGAATGAAGAAGGCTCTAGGTTTTTTAATTTAAGCTGGGGGTTTAGCAGGTAGCTGATAAATATGTGCACCTGTTCTCAGGAGGGGGTCAGGAGTATGAGTAGGTATGTTAATACTACTATTTTTGAGTTGTAATTGGTGATATGCCAGCGGGCAAGAGGCCGCTCAAAAAATGGGAAAGGGTAAGGGAGGCGGCGAGTATAGATGAGTAGTCTCTAATGAGACTATGTATGATAGATACGGCGTGGGTGGACTGGTAGGTGTTAGCGCGCTAGAGATATGGTATCTAATTGAAGTGTAGGAGATGTTTATGAGTAGTTTTATTAGGGTGCAGTGAGGCCTTAAGTCTTAATAAGATTATTTGTGTAGAAGTTATAGGAATGGAGTTATCCCAGTGAGGGTAAGGAGGATACAGTGGGTGGTGGATGGGTTACAAGGATGTAGAGGGGGGGTACCGGAGGGGAAATGTCTCCCCAGTGATAATTGAAGTAAACAGATGGAAAGAAGGGTGTATGAATGTCCTAACTCTCTGATCATAGGGTGTATGTTGGAGTTGTGGGTGAGAGGGATTCAAGAAATGGGCCTTGGGTATTATGTTATGTAGGATGAGCTATGTTATAGGGAGTAACATTACCTGAAGGGGTAATATGTCCGAGAAAGGTGAAGATCTCTTGAGTGATGTATAATGGCATGGAGGGGAATCAGGAGATGTCAAATTCAATAACAATCACAACAGGGTGTGTAAATATATGCATATTAGTATTAGATAGACAATGAAAATCAATGATTTTGCAATACACCAAGAATCTCAGGTAAATCTCAACTCTAAGGCTATAGATGCTACTTAATATTTAACATGAATCCACAAACTCCGAAAGAGTGATGAATTTAAGTGCGGATAGTATCTAGAGGAAAACTAGAGAGAACTAAACCTTTAATAAAACATGAACTTCAATTAATTGTACCTCTCGTCAAAAGCACTTCTGGAATTAAGGTTTATAACATATATGATACACTATAAACTTAGGGGATGACCACACTCATGACCTGTGTTCCAGTAGGAAGTCTGAGACGTCTGGAGTGGGATTCAAGATCCCTAGTTATTAAAAGCGGAGTGGGTCTGAGGTTGAGGGACGCTAATTGGGGTGCATGGCCAGTTTTAGGGATAGGCCATGAAGCCCAGGAAAATCTTGGTTCTAAGGCTAAGATACTACTATATATTACCTCAATCTATCTACTCTAAAGGAGTGATGGGTCCCGAGTATGGGTAGTACCCAAGTGAAACTAGGAAGAGCAGAACCTTTAACAAAACATAAGCTTGTAATATTTGTAGGTGAAATCATGAACACATGTGAAATTTAGAATGATAAAGTAAAGTATACATTTGGACTTAGAAGAATGGACTAAGTTCATGCCATGTACACCAGTAAATGACCCGAGTAGTCCAGGGTGAAGAACAAAGCCCCTTGTTAATTAAAGCAGGGCAGCTTGAATCAGAGTTGTTCTCTAGGAATGATGGTTTCTTTTTCTTTTAGGTTGTATCGCTGATCTTCTAGGAGTGGGTCCCAATCCGGGCGGCCTGAGTGTTGAGTGATTTGAGGTTCTCAGCTGGTTTGTTGGAGACATCAGATGGTTGAAGTAGACCAAGCGATTGAAGGAGTTTCATCCCGTGGTCCGGTGAGGAGATGACATAGGAGTGATAACTATATTGAAAAAAATCTTCACCGGGAATCCCCACCTATACTTCACTTTATGTTGGCGCAACGTTTGAGTGAATTGTTGAAATGTCCATCTTTTGGCCAAAGTGTGGGGGGATAGGTCTGGGTATATTTGGATCATGTGATAGGGCTCCTTGAGATTTTTGTTGGTAAAAGAGGCCTTGAGAACTTTTTACTTTAAGGTGTAGTAATGGAGCCTAATAATGACGTCCCTTGGGGTATCTGATGAATTGTTCCTGGGGTGGAGAGCCCTATGAGCTCTATCAATTAGTAGCTCATGGTCATGGCTAGGTACCTAGTAGTTCTCTGAAAAGTCCAGTGAGTATCCAGAGAGGTCTGCAGTGGCAAACGTCCTCAGCTATATCCTGAATCCTAATGTTGTTGGCGGCGTGACCTGTCCTCCAGGTCCGCCATTTGGATTCAGGTCTGAAATCATTTGAGAGATTTTGTGTGTAGGATAGGAGATTTGCTGTGGTCGACATTCAAATCCTCATGCTTCCTTTCTAGAGTCTCTGTCCGCTCTCCCAAAGCCGATATCTCTCTTTTGAGCTCACTTAATGGAGTTTAAGGTCTTGCTTAAGGGAAGTGTAGTGAGAGTCCATTTTGTTCCCGATAGAGCCTTAATGGAGTTAAAATGAAAATTGTCAGGAGGAAGATCTTTCTGTGTGTGGATTGTCAGTTTTGTATTGACCCCTAGAGGAAATGGTTGAGTCTCTGGAGTCTTCATCTGAAACTCTGGATCATATTAATTTTTACTGTTGAAATGGTCAGTCAGGGTTCTTTTAGGGTTTTCTTGACGTTTCGGCTTTTTCTTCATGCATGAGCCATCTTAGTACAGATGAGTCTCTGTGTGGTAGGGTAAAGATTAGATGTAGCAGTAATGTCTGGCAGATTCCCTGGGCGTTAAAGGACCTAGAATGCCTAGAACTGCATGACAAATCTCGACAGACAGAGAGGAAACTGAGCTGGCTAAGAAAGGGCGAGGCCTGTTTTTCTCGCTACCATGCAAGAGGTGTGAAGTGATATCAGTTATCCCTTTATGTTCTGCAGATGAGTCGCTGGTGGGGGTCCTCAAAAGTATTTCCCCCCTCCTAGGGAAATACCTCCTATCAGCAAAGTAGGGAAAAGGAGTGGGGTTATGACCCGTGGGTAGTGGGCCCATGGGAAAGGGAGGAAGGTTTAACCTGTGTGAGTGGGCTGACTAAGCACTGGATTGAGCAATCCCCTTATAACTATTCAGTAGGGATTACTTGAGAAAGTATAATGAATAGTATTCAGGTTTGTGATACTGTAAAGAGTGCTGCGAGTGCGTGCAGCAGGTGAGTTTTATTTATATGTGTTTGTAGAAAGGGAGCAGTGAGGTGATTAACAACAGCTTAGAGCTTAATAAGGTGTGCTCCAGTCAGATCAGAGTTTCAGAAGGGTTGAGAGAGTCCGTTCTCAGCCCCTTACAGGTGAGTTGTTTGCAGGGTAAGGCTGGGCTGATTCACATCTGGTCGTAGGATGTTTGACTTGCCTGAACCTTCTAAACTGCCTGGGTAAAGTCAGGAGCTAGAGTACTGAGAGACGGAACTTACTCTTCTTGCTTTACGATGTTGCTGCTAGTCGTGGCCCTATGTGGGGGAGTCACCTCCAGATTTAGTATCCTACCTGGTGGCGTGAGCTCTTATATTATAGCCCACAGGGAGTGATGTAGTGAAATGGGAACTCCATTCAGGTAACTAGGACCCAGAATATCAACCCCAATAAGGGCCGTGTTAGGGCAATGGTGTAGGGAGTCAGCTGGCAGGCGTACCCTGAGGAATGTATTTTTAAAATGACCGGGGGCCTGATTTATGTGGATGCTTGCGCCGGGCACAGAGTTCTGCAAGTTTGCCGTCAATCAAGATGGCGGATTTTTGCGCACTTACAGGGGCTCTTACACTGAGCGCAGGAAGGAGGAATCCGTGCTACAGCTTATCTCGAGGGTGGAAACACGGGCTGACCTCACTGCAGGGGAATGGGTCTCACTCGGCTACCTCCAGTGCGTGCTAGCCATCTCCTCATTACAGAAGCCTTGTCTGTGTTGCCAATGGTCCGTACACTGTCTCATAGGGCTTAACAGAGGTTCCAGGAAGAAATGGTGGTATTAGTAGGACGTTGGAGACCAGTTAGGGGTTAAAATATAAAAGTGGCATGAGTTTTAGGTGAATTTGAACAAAGTTACTTCACTGTTAAGGGGGATCTCGGTTATGCTGCGTCCACTCAGCACAGTGGTTAGCTCCACCCTCCCTATTTCTGCAGTTGTTTTAATGATGGTGTGCATAGGTTGACAAGGGCATAGGATTGAGTGTCTTTACTGTCGATCTGATTCAATTTTTATAAACATTCTATTGTCTTTCTATATTTTGCTTATTGTCCTTGCTTTTTAAATAAATTATTCAAAAATGTACTGACCACAAGATGATTTCTTTTTGTTCTGATCTATGCACAAATAATTAATTTGTATATCAATATTAGTTTTTCAACTAATTCAATGCTCACACACTAGCCCCCTCATTTAAAAGACATATTCAGCTTACCGCTCTTGCACTCCTGTGTCCATTCACTTAATTTATGCAGGGAAGCAAAGACAAACACACCAACAATGCTGCTCCTTCTAATCAGCCTAGCCCTCTCTCTAAAAGCCTGCGTGCAGGCTGTACCACTCATAGTACTGCGCACTGCCTTTTAGAGAGAGGACATGAATGCTTCGAGAGGAGCAGTATTGCCAGTGTGTTTGTCTCCTCTGCAGAAATGAGGCTGCTTTTTTTCAATCTGCCCTGTCCTCTCTCTGAAGGGCCACATGTAAGTTGAGCGGTACAGCCTGCACGTAATATTGGCCATCTTTGAACTTCAGAAAATAATAATAATAAAAAAAAAAAATTGTACTGCCCGTGTTAAATCCTGCTTGTTTTCCCACACTTTGTAACTTACCAGGTAGCATGCTATTCAGCCTACATAAAAAGAAAATGTAGTAGCTTAAAATTAAAAAATTGTGTCTGGTAGCTGTGTGCACTAATTCAGAAAAGAAAAATACAAGTGATACCTATCTCAACCCGCTAGATCTTCTGGGGTTAAGGGTCACAATAATTAAAAAATCTCTCGGCATATATTAACTGAGTTACAAAGAGCAAATCAGTTTGTTTATACTGTTAAGAACAGTTTAAGGTATTGTCTTATTGGTAACCAACTGAATCCTCCAAGATGATTATTTAAATAAGTTGAGAAGAGTAGGAAAAAAGGGGAAAAGAGAGAAGTAATAGAAATAATAGTAACCAGTCTAATACATAAGAAAGGAAAAGGTGGGAATGGGAGGAAGTGGAGCGAGGGAGGGGAGTGGGATGGAGTGAAATGTCTGCATGTGCTTTGATATTACAAAAGAACTAGCTTCCTGTTAAGTTGTTAATGTGTTTTGTGAAATTATAGTGTCCTAGTAGAACTTTGTGTTTGTTTTGAGATAAGAGTGTTCCTCCAGGGATAGCAATTCTTGAGTTCGAGGTTTCTATTCAGCCACAGTAGGGACCCACCGAAGATTTCCATTTTCTCGTGATTAGGGACTTTGCTCCATTTAAGCAAATCTGGAGAAGCTGTCTGAATTTACATCTACACTTGGGTCTATTGTTAAATAAAACTATCGTAGGTGTAAGTTTAAATGTGGGATCTCTCAGGTGGGGACATGACCACCAGATGTGTGATAGTGTTCTGGCCACCCCACAGCCCCTCCAGCACTGATGGGATGCGTCATGTAGATTCATTTTAGTCTAGTGGGTATGAGGGTACCATCTCGATAAGATTTTGTAGTTCATTTCTAATATCTGTCTGGCTGTAGAAGATTTATATGTATACTCAAAAAAATTTGGCCCATGTTTTTGATAGTATTTCCATCGATAATTCCCCCTTCCAGCCCTTAGTATAGCTAGGTAAGGCTTTATAAATAAAGCTATCTATAATCCTCCTGGCTATGGCCGGAGCCCCTTTCAGAGCAGTGTGATGCCTACACAACCCCTCAAAACGTCCGATAGGTCGAAGAAGTGTTAATCTGTGTGGAGATAGTTTCAACAGGTGTTGTAGATGGTGTATTTTAGCCAATTAGTATATGTGCCACCTAACAGATTTGTTAGATCCTGTATAGGCTTTAATGTTCCTTGCTGCAGAAAATCTATTATCAGGGAAGAGAAACCTAGGTCTGTATAGTTAGTGTTGCCTGCGGCTGTGTAAAAGCGTGTCAGATTGGAGACATAGGGGGAAAAAGGGGAAGATATTCCTGGGACCCCCGCTTAACAATGTTGTCCCAACTACAGAAGATATGCCTGTAGAGGGGTGAGGTTTTCACACTAACTGGTCTACAATTGGAAGGCAACCAACACAAAGAACCAAGCTCAGGGTTTTAAGGATATGGGAATCTAGCGAAATCCAGGCTTTATCCTCCTCGCTAGTGTGCCAATCTAAGATACTTTGATTGTATTGTCTTGATAATACCATAACACGTGTGGAACACCTAAAACCACCGCTTTGCCTAAATCTGTACAAGGTTTTTTCTTGCTACTCTGGATTTACAGCCGTTCCATATGAACTTATTAGGATTGTTGTAGTTGAGTTATATATGAATTAGATACATTGAGTGACAATGTTTGCAAACATGTATAAGATACGCGGCAGATATAGCCTTTTTTCATGATTTGAATTCTCCCCCACCATGAGAAAGGCTTCTGTTGCCATGTTTGGCAGTCTCTTTGTATGGTTTTTAAGCAGCGGAAAATAATTGAATTGAAATAGAGAGGAAAGTTTTGGTGTTTATATTAACCCCCAGGTATGTTACATGCTGCTTTTGGAGCTGATACGGACATACCTTAGAGAGATCTATATATCTTTGGGGGACTCATGTTAATGTTTAAAGATATTCTATTTTTGGCTGTTAATGTGGAAGTGTGCCAATTTACCGAATTCATGAAACTCCTTTAAGAGGGATGGGATAGATCTGAAAGGATCAGTTTACAGTTAGTAGGATATCCATCTGCATATAAACTGATTTCTTCTGTTATGTGTGATCAGTCCACGGGTCATCATTACTTCTGGATATAACTCCTCCCCAACAGGAAATGCAAGAGGATTCACCCAGCAGAGCTGATATAGCTCCTCCCCTCTACGTCAGTCCCAGTCATTCTCTTGCACCCAACGACTAGATAGGATGTGTGAGAGGACTATGGTGATTATACTTAGTTTTTATGACTTCAATCAAAAGTTTGTTATTTTACAATAGCACCGGAAGCGTGTTATTACTTCTCTGGCAGAGTTTGAAGAAGAATCTACCAGAGTTTTTTACTATGATTTTTAACCGGAGTAGTTTAAGATCATATTGCTGTTCTCGGCCATCTGAGGGAGGTAAAAGCTTCAGATCAGGGGACAGCGGGCAGATGAATCTGCATTGAGGTATGTAGCAGTTTTTATTTTCTGAATGGAATTGATGAGAAAATCCTGCTATACCGTTATAATGACATGTATGTATACACTTCAGTATTCTGGGAATGGTATTTCACCGGAACTACTCTGTTAAAGGTCACTAATCCTTTTAATAAATATTATCATGTTAAACGTTTTTGCTGGAATGTAGAATCGTTTAACATTGCTGAGGTACTGAGTGAATAAATGTTTGGGCATTATTTTCCACTTGGCAGTTGTCTGCTTTAAATTGTGACAGTTTCGTTTCTCCTCACTGCTGTGTGTGAGAGGGAGGGGCCGTTTTTTGGCGCTCTTTGCTACGCATCAAAAATTTCCAGTCAGCTACTATTATATTTCCTGCATGATCCGGTTCACTGACAGATCTCAGGGGTCTTCAAACTTCTTTGAAGGGAGGTACATTCTCTCAGCAGAGCTGTGAGAATTTTATATTGACTGTGAATAAAAACGTTACTCTATAATTTTTTATGTCAAATTTAGTTATTGTTATTTACTAATGGGAACAAACCTTTGCTAAAAGTTGTGTTATTTTAAAGTTGATGCTATAACTGTTTTTTCAGTTCATTATCTCAACTGTCATTTAATCGTTTAAGTACCTCTTTGAGGGCACAGTACGTTTTTGCTAAAAAAGATTATAACCAGGTTGCAAGTTATTGCTAGTGTGTTAAACATGTCTGACTCAGAGAAGATATCTGTGTCATTTGTTCCAATGCCAAGGTGGAGCTCAATAGAAATTTATGTACTAACTGTATTGATGCTACTTTAAATAAAAGTCAATCTGTACAATGTGAACAAATTTCACCAAACTGCGAGGGGAGAGTTATGCCGACTAACTCGCCTCACGCGGCAGTACCTGCATCTCCCGCCCGGGAGGTGCGTGATATTATGGCGCCTAATACATCTGGGCGGCCATTACAGATAACATTACATGATATGGCTACTGTTATGACTGAAGTTTTGTCTAAATACCAGAACTAAGAGGCAAGCGTGATCACTCTGGGGTGAGAACAGAGTGCGCTGACAATACTAGGGCCATGTCTGATACTGCGTCACAGCTTGCAGAGCATGAGGACGGAGAGCTTCATTCTGTGGGTGACGGTTCTGATCCAAACAGATTGGATTCAGATATTTCAAATTTTAAATTTAATTGGAGAACCTCCGTGTATTACTAGGGGAGGTCTTAGCAGCTCTCAATGATTGTAACACCGTTGCAATACCAGAGAAACTGTGTAGGTTGGATAAATACTTTGCGGTACGGCGAGTACTGACGTTTTTCCTATACCTTAGAGATTACTGAAATTGTTACTAAGGAGTGGGATAGACCCGGTGTGCCGTTCTCACCCCCTCCAATATTTAGAAAGATGTTTCCAATAGACGCCACCACACGGGACTTATGGCAAACGGTCCCTAAGGTGGAGGGAGCAGTTTCTACTTTAGCTAAACGTACCACTATCCCGGTGGAGGATAGCTGTGCTTTTTCAGATCCCAATGGATAAAAAATTAGAGGGTTACCTTAAGAAAAATGTTTGTTCAACAAGGTTTTATATTGCAACCCCTTGCATGTATCGCGCCGATTACGGCTGCGGCAGCATTTTGATTGAGTCTCTGGAAGAGAACCTTAGTTCATCTACGCTAGACGACATTATGGACAGGCTTAGAGTCCCTTAAACTAGCTAATTCATTCATTTCGGAGGCCGTAGTACATTTAACCAAACTTACGGCTAAGAACTCAGGATTCGCCATACAGGCACGTAGAGCACTGTGGCTAAAATCCTGGTCAGCTGATGTTACTTCTAAGTCCAAATTACTTAATATACCTTTCAAGGGGCAGTCTTTGTTTGGGCCCGGTTTGAAAGAAATTATCGCTGACATTACAGGAGGTAAGGGCCACGCCCTACTCAAGACAAAGCCAAAGCTAAGGCTAGACAGTCTAATTTTCGTCCTTTTCGGAATTTCAAAACAGGAGCAGCGTCACCTCCACTGCACCAAAACAGGAAGGAGCTGTTGCTCGTTACAGGCAAGGCTGGAAACCTAACCAGTCCTGGAATAAGGGCAAACAGGCCAGGAAACCTGCTGCTGCCCCAAAGACAGCATGAAACCGAGAGCCCCCGATCCGGGACCCGGATCTAGTGGGGGGCAGACTTTCTCTCTTCGCCCAGGCGCTGGGCAAGAGATGTTCAGGATCCCTGGGCGCTAGAGATCATATCTCAGGGATACCTTCTAGACTTCAAATTATCTCCCCCAAGAGGGAGATTTCATCTGTCAAGGTTGTCAACAAACCAGATAAAGAAAGAAGCGTTTCTACGCTGTGTACAAGATCTGTTATTAATGGGAGTGATCCATCCGGTTCCGCGGTCGGAACAAGGACAAGGGTTCTACTCAAACCTGTTTGTGGTTCCCAAAAAAAGAGGGAACTTTCAGGCCAATCTTAGATTTAAAGATTCTAAACAAATTCATAAGAGTTCCATCGTTCAAAATGGAAACTATTCGGACAATCTTACCTATGATCCAAAGGGGTCAGTACATGACCACAGTGGATTTAAAGGATGCTTACCTTCACATACCGATTCACAAAGATCATCAACGGTATCTACGGTTTGCCTTCCTAGACAGGCACTACCAGTTTGTAGCTCTTCCATTCGGATTGGCTACGGCCCCAAGAATCTTCACAAAGTTTCTGGGTGCCCTTCTGGCGGTACTAAGACCGCGAGGGATTTCGGTAGCTCCGTACCTAGACGACATTCTAATACAAGCTTCAAGCTTTCAAACTGCCAAGTCTCATCCAGAGTTAGTTCTGGCATTTCTAAGGTCGCATGGTTGGAAAGTGAACGAAAAGAAGAGTTCTCTTTTTCCTCTCACAAGAGTTCCATTCTTGGGGACTCTTATAGATTCTGTAGAAATGAAGATTTACCTGACAGAAGACAGGTTAACAAAGCTTCAAGATGCATGCCGTGTCCTTCATTCCATTCAACATTGTGATTCTCCTTATCTGATTTTTCACTCAGACAAGGTAGTTCTGCGTACTAAACCTGGGTTCTTACCTAAGGTAGTCACTAACAGGAATATCAATCAAGAGATTGTCGTTCCATCCTTGTGTCCAAATCCTTCTTCAAAGAAGGAACGTCTTCTACACAATCTGGATGTAGTTCGTGCCCTCAAGTTCTACTTGCAGGCAACTAAAGATTTTCGCCAAACTTCTTCCCTGTTTGTCGTTTATTCTGGACAGAGGAGAGGTCAAAAAGCTTCTGCTACCTCTCTCTCGTTTTGGCTTCGTAACATAATACGTTTAGCCTATGAGACTGCTGGACAGCAGCCTCCTGAAAGAATTACAGCTCACTCCACTAGAGCTGTGGCTTCCACTTGGGCCTTTAAGAATGAGGCCTCTGTTGAACAGATTTGCAAGGCTGCAACTTGGTCTTCGCTTCATACTTTTTCCAAATTTTACAAATTTGACACTTTTGCTTCTTCGGAGGCTATTTTTGGGAGAAAGGTTCTTCAGGCAGTGGTTCCTTCTGTATAATGAGCCTGCCTATCCCTCCCGTCATCCGTGTACTTTTGCTTTGGTATTGGTATCCCAGAAGTAATGATGACCCGTGGACTGATCACACATAACAGAAGAAAACATAATTTATGCTTACCTGATAAATTCCTTTCTTCTGTTGTGTGATCAGTCCACGGCCCCGCCCTGTCTTTAAGGCAGGTAAATATCTTTTAAATTATACTCCAGTCACCACTTCACCCTTGGTTACTCCTTTCTCGTTGATTCTTGGTCGAATGACTGGGACTGACGTAGAGGGGAGGAGCTATATCAGCTCTGCTGGGTGAATCCTCTTGCATTTCCTGTTGGGGAGGAGTTATATCCCAGAAGTAATGATGACCCGTGGACTGATCACACAACAGAAGAAAGGAATTTATCAGGTAAGCATAAATTATGTTTTTATAGTCATTGGGTCCTATATTGATTCCCTTAATTTCTTGATTTAGCCTAATGTGTCCAGTTAATGGTTCCATCGCCATACCGGACAGCAGGGGAGAAAGCGGACATCCCTGTCGTGTGCCGTTCTTTATAGAAAAGGGATCTGAGTAGATACAATTAACATATCTTTGCCGTAATGTCCCGATACAAACTAAATATTCGCTTAATCATTTGTGGGCCAATTCCAAAACCTCTCAGGGTAGATTTAAGGTAGGACCAATTGATTCTATCAAAAGCTTTTTCCACGTCAGTAGAGACCAAGACTGTTTCTAAACCAGCATTTGTAGCGTGATCTATCAGGTGTAAAGTCCTGATCGTGTTATCTCTGGTTTACCAACGCAGAATAAAGCCAGCATGGTCCACATGAATAAGCTGAGAGAAGGTATTTGTTTATTCTATGTGCTAACATTTTTGCATAGATTTTCGCATCATGGTTTATGAGGGAGATAGGACAGTCATTCCTGGATTGGTAGGGAATTTATCTGTTTTGTGTACGAGGGTTATGTGTGCGGACAGTGTTTCTTGCAAGAAGAAACCATCTTTGTATATTGCTTGGAAGGCTTTTACTAAGTGAGGGGCTAGGATTTGTTTAAAGGTTTCTTAATATAGATTAAAGAAGCCGTCCGGTCCTGGACTTTTTTGTGACGGTAAAGATTTGATTGCATGTAAGACTTCAGAGATTTCTATTTGTGCGTCTAGTAAATCCGAATCTTCCCGTGAAAGGGTGGGTAATTCAGCTTCTTTAATGTAAGTTTCCATCTCCTGTATGTTGGCCATTGGTGGAAGGTTATATTAGTTTTTGATAATATTCCCCGAACATGGTGGCTATCCCTTTACTATCCTGAATAGTTGTAGTGTTGGGACTAAATATGCAGTGTATATAGGAGTTAAGTGTCTTCTGTTTAAGAGCCCTAGCCAGCATAGTGCCAGTTCTATTTCCTTCAGTGAAATATCTTATTTTAAGATAAAAGCCCTCTTCAGTGCCTCTTTATGTAAGTATGTGTTTAATTCCGTTCTAGTTATAGAGATGTCTTTAAGGATTGTTGCTTCTGAAGGAGACTGATTATGTTTATCTTCTAATTTGTTCAACTTATGGAGGAGTGTATTGTATTCCTGTGTCTTCTACATTTTGTTAAGATTGCTTCAAAAACTCCCCTCTTATTACCGCCTTATGGGCATTCCATACAATTCTAGGACTGACAGAGTCACTTTGATTGAATGTAAAATATTCAGACACTGCAGTAAAGGCTTTATCAGTTATAAGTATGTTTAACAGTGCTTCATTAAGTCTCCAGCAATATTGTGTTAAAGGGTCTGATAGCCACAAGATCTTGAGATTCAACATAGAATGGTCCGACCAGGGTGTGGGTGATATGAGGAGTCTACTAAGTGTAAGCTGAGCTGGTTCAAAAATAAGTAGTCAATTCTAGATTAGGTTTTCTGCGGGTGAAAGTAGAAAGTGTATTCTCTACTACGCTGATGTTGTAGCCGCAAGACATCAATAAGTGAGTTGGATCTTAACTTTTAATTAATGTTTTGAAGAGTTGACAGGGGTACACTGCTACGTCTATGTGAGCAACCTAGGTTAGGAGATAGGGCTACATTAACATCCCCAGACAGGAGGACAATACCCTTCACTAATGGCGCAAGTATATCAAGAGATTTGATAAATATAGCTTGACCCTTATTTGGAGCATATATGTTGCCCATAGTGATCGTTGATTGCATAAAATACCAATGAGAATCAGTAGCCTGCCCTCGTTATCTGAATGTTGAGATATGAGTTGGAACGGTAGTCACCTGTGTAATAAAATACCCACACCGTTTATTTTTGCTGTGTTGTGACTAAAGAATCCTATGGAGTATTAGCTGGAGGAGCACGTTGTGTACTGCAAAATGGGTCTCCTGCAGGAACACTACATCTCCTTGTTTACAAAACCAATTGAGAACTATGGAAAGTTTTGTGGGTGAGTTTAGACCCTTTACATTTTGGGAGAGAATTTTTAATTTAAGATGGCTTTTTTTTTTTAAAGGTTAAATTAGTGTAATAGTTAGAGGGCCCTAAAAAAAGTGTGTGGTGTTGAGTAGTCCCCACTGTGACCAATGCGTATAGTTTTGTACTCCTGGTTTGTGGAAGCAGTATATTTTCAAGGGTAAGGGATAGAAGGAGAGGGAGGAAGGTGTTAAGGAGGATAAGAAGACTGGTTTCCTGTAGATGGAGAAAGTAGATATAGTTAAAGAACATAGTTTAATTAAAATAAAACAACATACAAAACACAGCAATAGGCAATGATTGCATCTTACTAATAATTGCATTAATCAATACCTCACTGTCTCGCGTAAAACTTTAATTAAGGGTGCTAGTAGCTCTTTTTTTTGTAAGAGTTATGTACAGGACAGAAAGCTTTAAAGTTCTTCATAGATTTTGGGAATTACTAATTAATTCCAAAGAACAATATGTGTTAGCGAGTCATTTTGCTTTGACTAGCCAAACATTCTACATTATAACTACAGAAACTAAATTATAACCTATCAAATGCATATCATAACTCAAAGTAATAGTAATTGTATGCAAGGAACCTCAACAGGAGGTATTAAACTGGTGTTAACGCCAAGGGCCAAAGTGCTAGCTCCTTTCGACTGTTGAACAGCTCTTAAGAACATTAACTATTATATCTACCAACTTGAGTCCAGAGAAATATAGTATAAGGATGGGTAAAGACATCAGGTTATGTGTCCAAGAAATCCAAATAAGACTCACTGGAGTGTACCAGTCTCTCAACAAGTTTCGACTTCCTCAGAGAGTAAAGTGGGACCATTTTCCTATATCTTGTAATGTTTTCTCAAGTACCCGGGTGAGAAGATGTGGATCCCTTCAAAAGGTTCTGAAGTCTATTCCTTTTTCTATTAACTTTGGTTGAGTGTTGTCTGTGAGGCTTGGGCAATGAGTCGTCAAATTGTTTTCCATTTTCTGGGTTTTCCTGAAGCTTAGAAAGAGATGGTGGAGGGATATTAAGATTCTTGAAGAATGTCTCCAGATCTTCTGTTCTATATGTGAAGGTTTGTGATCCTCTAAGGACTTTTAAGCAGAAAGGAAATCCCCACCTGTATGGAATCTTCAGGGATTGGAGGTGTTGAGTGAAGTATCTTGCCTCTCATCTTTGAGAGTGTGAGTGGGCTGAGGTCTGCATATATTTGCAATTGTACTCCATCAAGTTCATGTGTTTGCGATTTCCTTGCAGCAGCTAGTATTTTTCCTTGACTTTATACAGCTCAAACTTTAGAATTACATCCTTGGTGGATCAGAGTTTCTTGGCTGATGGCTTAGAGCCCTATGTGCTCTATCTTATGGCATGTCTCCAGTCGAGTCTGGTCCCAGGAGTGAATCAAATAGTTTTTGCAAGTATTCTTCCAGATGTTGAGGCTCAATGCTTTCGAGCACATCCCTGATCCGAAGATTTGGTCTCCTGCCTCTATTATAAAGATCCTCTATATGTGACTGGAGGTTGTCAATAGTTGAATGTTGTTGTATTAGTTGTCTAGACATTATGCCAAATTCAGTATTCATGTCATCAGACCCCTCTTCCAAGTATTCTTCTCTACTACCAAGCTCATTTATGTCATTTCACACTTCAAGCTCCTCCTTTATCAGTTTACTAACTTGAGTCATAAGCGCTATAAAGTCCTCCTTTGTGGGCAAATAATTTAGATCAGCTTTCGTTAAGGGCCTGGATTGTTCATTGTATATAGAAGATTGTGCAGTCTCGTCTGAATCACTATCATCATGCATATTGCTTTGTAAATTACAGTGTGGCATCAATTGGCTTGAAAAATTCCTTCATTGCCATTTTAGGATTTTGTGTCCCTTTATCCGCTTTATTTCCTTTGAGTGCTTTAGTAGCTTTTCTAACTGAAATTATGTCTTGAGACTGTGTGGGATTTTTCAGAAGTCAAGCAAATTCTACAGTGTATTTTATAGCTTTATGTCTTTTTTCTAAGCTGTATAAAGGTAGCAGAAGAAGTTGCTGTAGGTCAGACATGTGCTCAAATAATGGTATATTGCTATTTGGGTGCATAAATAAGCCAAAAACCATACCTCTGCATTTAGAAGGCTAATTCCAGGCCCCTTAAGGCAGGTTGTATCCACTTGCTACTATGATCTGACTTGTTATCTTTTAAAGTGATCAGGTAGGCTTAGCTTGCAGTGTTTTATTGTAGAAGTTTTACTAATTATTCTGAGGCAATGCCTCGATTGATGTGACCTTATACATATTATCTATGGCAGCCTAGTCTATCCTTGAATATCAATCGCATTGCGTAGGCTATATTTGCACTAGTCTGGCTGATGGGCATTGTTTTAAATGTGCAGCGTAGCTAGTGGTGCCTTACATGTGTGTGGCAATGTGGTGATGCTGGGTATTTTTACTTTACCAGCTCAAGTTGAATATCGCAGTGTAGGCTGAAGAGGTCTGCTTCCATTTAGTGCTGCAGGCCGCAATGACGCACTTAGTCTTTTCCTGCTTGTCGGCTTGATTCCGCTATTTCTAGCGATCTGGCTTTAGGTCCAGCAGTTTTGTAGTATTGCTCTCAGGGCCGATTTGCTTAAATCCGAGTTCCAATTCCCTCTTATGTTTGCCTTCCAATCCTGTCGGCTACGGAGCTCACAGCAGAACGTCCACCATGATGGGCTGCTAGCTCTGCCCCCCCCCCCCAGAAGGTATCTTTTTTATGTGTGTGTCTGGATATAGAATTATATAATAAACATTTTATTTTGTCTGTTAAACTTGATAAAGCAAACTTTAGTATTCTAGTTATATTAAATAACCTCCTAAAATAGCAACAGCCTTACAAAGACATACTTCTACAGACATCATTCTCAAAGTGCCCTGTTAAGGGCTGTAAATCACAACTGGCAGCTTCTAATAAACAAGCAAGCACCGGGCAGGTACTTACCTCCACAGCATTCTTAGAACATAGCTGTGAAGCACAATTTAACCCAGTGGCTATCCAAAAAGGACTACAGTACATGTAATCCCTTTCTAGTAGCCAAAAGTACTTAAGTGTGCTCCGCATGTTATGCAGTTATTCTAGGCAACACCGTAAGCTTTTTTTTTCTCCAAGACTGCATTCCTTTAACAAAAAATTTCGGCTTAATAGAACAGCACTGGACTTGGCTGTCTGAGGGAAACAAACAAAAGCATGAAAAATTAAACAATTAGGAAGTAAGCAAACATGAGGAAAATAGGAGAGGTACAGCTGCGTGCATTGCAACTCTCTCCTTCAGAGACAACTACCACACTGCTCTAGCTCTCCTCTCTAGTCCCAAAACTGCTAGGTGCATAAGCTTGCGTATTTAACTGCGCTGCAGGTGGGAGGGTGCAGTTCATTAATACAGAAGGGACAAAATAGTGTCCAGGACCCCAAAATGTATGCACCACAAGCATTTTAGGTTGCTAGTGTTGCAAAGGCCCCTGAGAAAGTAGAGGACAGTGTTTCCAGGCAAGTAAACATGGTGTTGCGACACAGTAATGGGTTGTGACCCATGGTGTGAAGTACCTTGCGTTAGATTACATATGCAATTGAGATGACGCATCTTTAAATAGCCTGCATGTATTCTTGTACTGATCATGGCCTCACATTGCGGTGACAAAGTACACATACGCATGAAACGCATCTGCAGCGAGGCTATGGTCTTTCTACAATATTTGGACATGATTTAGCAACAGACTGCTTTGAATGATGGTTTTATCAAGTTTGGAATAATGTCTGGTTTTATTAATTTGGGATCCTTGTTATTGTAGGCCAAGTTTGCGAGAACATTTTTATACATATGTATGTCCCCTGGCTATGATTAATCTCAAAGTTGGGGTACCTATTAATAGCCTGTGGGCTATGTGAGTGCAAAAAAATGGCTGCACTTACTTCATATGCAGTAACTTCAGAAAAGGATGCTTCTTGAAAAGAGCCCATCTAGTGCTGTGTACATCACAGCAGGGGATCTATTTAACGATGACCCAACAGGAGGAGGCTAAGGGAACAATCCTTGTGATACCTGTGTCAGGCTTGTGTCTAACTCATAACATGGTGTAATTGTGTTACTGCCCACTACTCCAATCTCCCTCTGGTCTCCCAGTAGCAACTCTCTTATTTTCAAGGAAGAATCTGGAGCACCTCAATTCAAAAGACTAGAATACCAGAGAAATGGGAGGGATTAAGTGCTCTTAGAGCTTTGGGAATCTTTGCCTCCTAGTGGGGGGAAGTTAAATTCCAGGAGTAATGGCTTGTGGACTCTAGTGGAAAGTATTACAATAAGAATTTACAGCATGATCTTTATACTAAAGGCTGTGACACACTGCAAGGGATGCGGTGCGAGGCGAAGCAGCTGCTTCCCTCTGCATCGCTTCTGAAGATCAAATATTTCATCTCTGAGCGCTCAGCTACGCAACCTGGAGAAGCAGAGTGCTTACAGATGAAAAGGCAGGACACACTGAGCTCGCACAGCCGCATCTACACGCTGCGCGTCGATCCGCTTGCAGTGTGTCACAGCCTTAAATTATAGTAGGTTTAAAAAATAGGTAATGTTGAGAAAATGCATGAAAGTTTTGAAATTAGTATTTACAAGTGAACATATAAAATGCTTTAAAATGGAAACAAGAAATTTTCTAGCAGACTGAGCAGCATTTACCTGTTCAAATATTTTCCAGTATTTGGATCGGCCTCTCCGGTCTGTATGATCTTGAACACACTGAGGACAGAATGTTAATAGGTGCTGTTTTATCAGTTTTATAACTTTAGGCAAGTTTCAATAACTTTATTTAAAAACAAAAGTGTATACAAAAACACAAATCTATTTGTTTCCTCAAACAAAATACTAAGTGTCCATATGTGATTCTTATGATAAAATTAATATAAGGACATATGAGATAATAACTAACCATTTGTATTATGTTGAGGCATGCAACCAGTTCTGTAGTGTTGTGAACAAATACTTAGCAATTGAGGAGTTCCTTACATCCTTTCTGCCCTGCGACACACCCCTCGAGCAACATGAAGAGCAGCACTGGTTTTACCGCCTGACTGCAAGAAGACAAGACAGCAGGTATTTAGTACCTTAGTATGTTAAAGTAAAAGTAATATTCATAGCACACAAAAGCATCAAGCACTGAGCTATTCAATAAAAAAACAAAATTTATGTTTACCTGATAAATTATTTTCTTTCGGGATGATGAGAGTCCACAGAAAAACCTTGATGAGTGAGACATAATTCCCGCCACTAGGAGGAGGCAAAGAACCCACAGCAAGATTTTAATCCCTCCCACCACTACTCAGTTTAACGTATAGCCAAGCAGAGAAGAATGAGGAGACAGATAGGAAAGACAAAAGTGGGGTTTAGAGGTGCAAATTAGAAGTCGCCCAAAAAGAAAAATTAAATGGGCGGGCCTGTGGACTCATTATCCCGAAAGGGAGGACTTTAACCTTGACGTGTGGGATTTAAACTCAAGCTGAGAGTCCACAACAAGGAAATAGCGGGACAAAACAAGGCAGTTCCTATTTGTCGGACACTGCAGCCTGATCAATCTAGATCAATCGGATTAAAAAAAAAAAAAAAAAATCCTATATTTAAAATAAATTCCACATACTGAGTGTTATAAATATAAACTTCAGACTAAAACTTTACATTAACAGAACTGTTTGTTCAATTTTTATTTTTTATTTTTTTTTAAATAAATTTTTATTGAGGTTATTGCAAACATGTTACATATAAAATAAATTCCCTCGGGGGGGGGGGGGGGGGCGTGTCCGAGCTGTGTTCTGGATAAGACGCATTTTCTGTGGGCTTCAGAGGAATCTTTAATAACCCGCCGGTTATTATCTATATTCAGCAAGAATAAGAACATATCATATCAAAACCCCACAGTACTGACTATTGTGGCTCTATATCTTCCTATTTCTGGCTGTTTTCATGATACTGGAGGTTCAGATCGGAACTTAAAGGCCTATGGCGGCGGCCTACTACTCCTAGGCAATCACCTCCCCCCCGGGTAGAGCCGGGTGATCAGTGCTGTCAGAGCAACCTGGCTTACTGAGTCTCTACGATCCATACCACTAGCTGGACTGAGAGCTGACAAGTTATTTAACAGCATCCTATTCTGACGGGCCCTCAGGAAGGGTGCAGAAATAATATATGGCGGGAGAGAACTGCATAATGCTTTGGGAGGACATTCCGGCAAAACTTGCATCCCTTATGCACAGGCTCATAGAGTCTGCACCTTACGACTATCTGATGGGTCGGCTACACTTAGCAGAGAAGGATACGGGGCTCCGGATGGAGGAGCCTACAACTATATCAGCGGAGCTGAAAATAAAACAATGCCCTAGTCCAGGTGCTGCAACTAGTGTCGGAACTCCACATTCTGCCTATAATAAAGAAAGCTCCGGTGGCCTGCTTGATGAGGATTATCAATGTCTGCAGCCCATTTCAAACAAGGAGCCCCCTTACACATATAACCCTCAGCCAATCGCTAATGCTGTGAGCACCTCTCGCAATTATCAGACCAATCTAAAATGTCAAATACCCGGTTACCCGATCTCCCTGTTCACTAACCTGCCTTATCTGGAAGATCCACCACCGCACTATGCGGCCAGGCTGACTATCTTGGGAAAAAACACTTGCACTCCCTCTCTGCAGGTCGCTGGAGACATAGTCTCATTGACTCTCTCACACTCTGCATACCAGGCGACCGGCGGGGGCATAAAATTATCGGGTGAGAGACTGATAACCACCGGATCAATTAAATATGCGTCTGGAAGACTCCTTCTCAATTACAATAGTACACAGCACTCCCCTCGCACTTTGGCGGTGCTGAATAAGATATCCATGAGCTTCGATACGGGTTGAGGGGTCTGCTGAAAGAAAAATACTAACCTGTCATATTATTTAACCTAGTATAAGATATGTTCACGAGTTTATCTGTTTGTTTAATGCTTGCTGTTTTAATATTTTCATTTGGCAAAGTTATTAGGTTAAGGGGTGGTTCTGTGTACGCACTTATGCAACATATGGGTATAATATGCAGAGACTGCTGTTGTAATACCAGGGAACACAATCTGAACACTTTGTTAATATTTCTCTCAGACATTATGGCAGCAAGAGGGGACGTAAGCTTTATTGTTTGAATGACAAACAATGCCTTATTCATGTTATTGGCAACCAGGCTGTACACATGTCTCAGAGCCCTGCGCGCGGCCGCGGTTGAGGACTTCTACATATAATTATAGATATGAGCCGTCATTGCTTATTAGCCATGAGGGGAAGTGGTAAGTTTTAGCATCAAACCCTCAGCTATATTCAGAGCCTTGCTCCCCCCTCCCCTTCTCATTAGACAGTGTTACGTCCTGGTTACAGTCTTCTGCAGAGTATTTAATCATAAGAGACACGGTTGTGATTCCACAGATTATAATCACTTTGTTTTATGTTTTTAGAAAATAATTCTGCTCCTTAATATAGGCATAATTCCCCCCCATAATCCTCTATGATAATCTCTCTATGGGGTCCTGTCAGATATAACTCCAGTCATGCTTATACTTCATCAAAAACCAATCATCCTCACTATTATTTATTTTTAGTTTCACTTAAGTTACATACTCAATATAAACCCCTGGACTTTTACCGAGATCACAGACAAGAGTGGCCTTTACTAGTGTTCTTAGGGGCTGAAAAATGAGGACTATCATTATTCTTACATTCTCAAATGTTTGCTGTACTGTTTTCTTTACATGATCTGTTCACATTTGTTTTGTTTTTTCCTCAATAAAAAAATTGGTTTAAAAAATAAAATAAAAAATAAAATAAAAAAGTGATAAAATAAATTCCCTCGTTCCCAAGAGTCATGTACATAAGAGTTTAGCAAACAAGAATCATCTATTAAAGGGCCATAATACCCAAATGTTTAAACACTTGAAAGTGATGCAGCATAGCTGTAAAAAGCTGATTAGAAAATATCACCTGAACATCTCTATGTAAAAAAGAAAGATATTTTACCTCAAAAGTTCCTCAGTAGCCACCTCCCATTGTAAAGGATTTCTAAGCAGCATTTTTGTGTGTTTGTCCTGGGACATCTGAAGGGACTAGCATCGTGCACTCTCATATTATTTCACCAATCAGGTAAAGGAAGCTTACTATGAAATCTCATGAGAGTTAAGTCAAATCTCATGAGATCACAGTAAGAGTTCATGACCTCAGCACTGCTGATGCTGATTGGCTGCTGTTCATTTCTTCATTTTTTTTAATTTTTTTACCTGCAGCTGGGAGCAGCTGAGTATAACTTTTTACACAGAACTTACTCTGCTGAGCTGAGGAAATTGTGAGGTAAAATATCTTCCTTTTTTACATAGAGATGCTCAGGTGATATTTTCCTGTCAGCTTTTTACAGTTATACTGCATCAGTTTCAAGTGATTTAGCATATGAGTATTATGTCCCTTTAACAACCAGATCAACAGAACAAGCACAAAATTAATACAATCACAGAATTAAATATAGCAGTAATTGCATCTCAAACCTCCTATAGGATATATTACAACATTTTTACCACAGCATTTGCTTTGCTTATTTAGGTGCCATAACTTGGGAATAGAGCCTATAGAAAAATACCTCATTTAACTTTTAAAGGGTACGGGGGGATATATCAATAGTTTCAATGAGTAGTCACACTTAAACATAATGTAGGGATTTGCATATGGGATCTGTGTCCCTATACTTAGCCAGTAAGCTATATAACGGGGGAAACAGAGCTTGTCATAGTACAAATAAACCTAGGAGACCACTGATGGATCTTATTAATGAACCTCATTTTTATATTTTTACGAGAGTCACTCATGAACCCTAAAGAACTGTATAACCTTAATGATATTTACACGGAGAGAAATATAACCATGGCACACTTAGTAGCTGCATAAAGAATATATAGAAACCAAGTCTAATTCTGTTTGCATACATTGTAATTATTAACTTTAGAAGCAGGACAGATAATATAGTGGTGGTAAACCCCCTTAAGTACAAAAATGAGTTTTCATTTTCACCAGACCCTGCAAAACTATATAACCTATGTCATAGGGACAATCACAAATATGACAAAGATAAACCCATTCTAGATATTTATGTATAGAAAATGGTTCTCGTGTCGAGGGATAAAGGAGAGAAGTATTCATAGAGTTTAGCTATGAAGTCCCTTACCTGAGAGAGGCGCCATCTCGGCCGCCAACAGCACCCCTCCCACCTATCTCCATACACCAAATTCTAGCAATATAAAAGTAAAAACTGTAATATAGTTTAATTGGGCAAAAACATAGTGGGTTTATCAATATAGTACACTATGGAGGTAAACCTATTAAACAAAATAATACCTATATTTGTAGTTGAATGATTTATATATAGTAACTCCCTATAGGGTCGCTCATACTGGATTGTGATTAACTAAAAAAAAAAAAAAGAAGAAAAAAAAAAAAAAAAAAAAAAAAGGGGGAATTATGGAAAAACTGTGTTGGGTGGGGCTGTAGAAGTGCGGTCTGTGCGATACACAAATATAACACCTCAAGATAGCTTCTCATAAGTCCGCTGAAAGACAGATTACTGTAGAGTCCAGGTAGTTTCTAATACACAGTACGTCCATTAAGGCTTCTCAGTATAGTAGCGGTATAGTAGTCCTCATAAAAGTTTATCCCACTCCAAATCGCCAGTCTAAATGATGCAATATATGTCCAGGGGTGAGTTTAGCTTCTGAAATCTCTGTCACAGCCTGATTCCCTCTGTCAACGCTCCACACTATATGCCCGATGAGAATCATGTCTGACTTTACATGGACGATAGGGTCCAGCCTCACCTTCTTCATCTCTGTCCGGGGATCAACCGAACAGTCTCCAGTCTGCATGAGCGTCTTGCTGTGTAGGGCACTGGTCAATAACTCGGCAGCCGCTGTAGTATACCCTGAGCTCCTGTGTGGAGTTCCGGTTTGCATATGTGAATCAAACAGGCCACTGCTTTCTGGTGTGAGGGCTTCTAGTTCAAGAGTATCCGATTTCTGATCCGCCATTCCAGGCCCTAAGACAGTTGCACAACCCCGGGTCAGCCTCTCCACGGGTATCAATGATATTGGAGATGAGATGAGTCGTTAAGTAAAAAGCTGAGGTTCATATTTGTAAAATAACCCTTATTTTTAACTATAGCAGCCGGGAGCTCCTTCAAAACGTGTCTGGTCTCTTTGCCGGTTGACTCCGCCCCCCCTGTTTGTTCAATTTTTAAACATGCAGAACACAATTTTATAATCAAGCAAAAAACAAAAAAACAAACAAACCATGAACTGTTTCAAAAGAGGTAGAACTAGAAAGAGGTAGACTATCACCGTTTATAAGATTCTGTTATTCACTCTCTCAAACTTTGCATTGAAATGCAAAAAATGACATGACCACATGCTCCTGGCTGCGGCTGGCTCTCTTTATGCAAGCTATATTGCCTGCAGCAGAGAAGAGGCACTCAGATGGTGTTGAGGAGCCTGAGATGCATAAGTAGGGTTTTGCCAAGTGGGGGGATATTTATCCTTGTTAACTCTCCACCAATGCAAGGGGCCTCTTAAAGTAAGCCTGGACTTCAATCTAACATAAAAATATATCTATATGCAATGGTAAATAACCAGCTAAGGTTAGGGAAAAAAAAAAAGATCTAGTCCGCGCTTAAAAACATAATTTATGTAAGAACGTACCTGATAAATCCATTTATTTCATATTGGCAAGAGTCCATGAGCTAGTGACGTATGGGATATACAATCCCACCAGGAGGGGCAAAGTTTCCCAAACCCCAAAATGCCCACAAATACACCCCTCACCACACCCACAATTCAGTTTAACGAATAGCCAAGTGTCAGCATGGAAACATTTTTTTTTTTTAATTGAGGAACCAAGAAAAGTTACACACAGTATGCACCCTTTTGTGCTTTAGGATAAGTAGTGGGGTGATAAAGAAAGGAGTAAAAAGCATCAACAAAGGAATTTGGAAATAATTGTGCTTTATACAAAAAATCATAACCACCATAAAAATGGGTCTCATGGACTCTTGCCAATATGAAAGAAATTAATTTATCTGGTAAGTTCTTACATAAATTATGTTTTCTTTCATATAATTGGCAAGAGTCCATGAGCTAGTGACGTATGGGATAGTAATACCCAAGATATGAAACTCCACAGAAGAGTCACTAGAGAAGGAGGGATACAAATAATAGCAGCCATTTTCAGCTGAAAAAAATTAATCCACAACCAAAAATAAGTTTATTCTCATAAATGAAAAGAAAAAACTCAAACATAAGCAGAGGAATCTGCCTGAAGAACTTTCCTACCAAAAACTGCTTCAGAGAAAAAAAATACATCAAAAACGGTAGAATTTAGTAAATGTATGCAAAGAAGACCAAGTTGTTGCTTTGCCAATCTGATCAGCTGAAGCTTCATTCTTAAAAGCCCACAAAGTGGAGACTGATCTAGTAGAATGAGCTGTAATTCTCTGAGGCGGGGCCTGACCCAACTCCAAATAAGCATGATGAATCAAAAGCTTTAACCAAGATGCCAAGGTAATGGCAGAAGCCTTCTGACCTTCCCTAGAACCAGAAAAGATAACAAATAGACTAGAAGTCTTCCTGAAATTTTAGTAGCTTCAACATAATATTTCAAAGTAAGTATTATGCTTACCAAATAGTATGGCACTGTGCTGTGACCAGTGCAAAAAAGCAGGCTAGCACTTGACAGTGGCTAGTACACTGTGGAAGCCAGGTTCCAAAGGCACTTGTCCTGGTTGCAACTCTGTGAATATCTCCTGTTGGCTGGACTTCAGGTGCTGCAAAGGTGTAATCTTTTATGTGTTGTTCCGTTGGTATTAGATGAACCACAACACAGACAACTTCAAATAAAAATGACTTTTAATACTTATGACGCGTTTCTCAACCTCCAGGGGTTGTTTCATCAGATAAAAAAGTGAATGTCATCATTACCAATTGTTAGCAATTTATACACATTTGTATATTAAAAAAGGAAGTTGTCATCAGATGTGTGATCCAATAGAAAAACATTTGTGTGCATTCAGCTGTGGAGCCTACACAGGATCCCAGCTGTTACAATTTAAAAATTAGACTGATTAACAAGGTTCGAATAGAATGTGTGTATATGTAGGAATCTGAACTTTTAACCTGTTGGTTGCCAAATGAAAAAATAAAAAAAGTGAATGAAGCAATCTTATCACCTTGTATTCACTACAAATAGTTGCATATATAACCTCACTAAATATTTTGGTGTAATAGGCACTGTTTCTTTGGATTTACAGAAAGGATATTTAAAAATAATAATAGTATCAGGAGAGAGAAAAAGTGTGTACGTGGAAAATAAAATAATTCATTAAAAAGTATATAATGAGAATCTGAATGGAAGTCTGAATTACAAACCTATTGTTTGTATTGTGCATGTGAAGGTTGGAGAATTATGTTATTAAGTTTTTATATATAAGAAAATGATTGTATGGATTGTCACTTTGTTTTCATCAATAATTATTGTATAAACACACAAGTTAATTTATTGTGATGAACACAATACTTGTGAATAATATATATTTAAAATTATTCATAAAAATGGAAGAGATGTGTATGTGTGAAAAAGACATGGTTCATTAGATAGTCAGCATCTAAATAGGAGTCTGAACTTCTAGCTTGTTGTTTGCATTGTGAATCTGAAAATTGAAAAAAATATAAAAAAATTATATTTAAAATGGCTATTTGTATAGCCCCGAGGTGATTAGTTATAATGAGTTAATGTATATTTAAACTCAATGAAATATTTTGTTAAAGTGAACATTAAAAGATGTAAAAAAGATGATGTGTTTGTACATGGGGATGCATATACACAAAATAAACTGTTCAATGAGCAGAAAAGTCTATATACATGCATACCCATGTACACATATTGTAAGATCCCCCCCTGCCCCTTGTGAAATAACTATGTGCATATGTCAATGTACACAGGCTTGTAATAAAATGTTCATGTGTTTGTTCAGGAAATGTCAAAAAGTGAAGAAATGAATATCTCTCTTTGGGTGTATGATGTGTGTAAAATATAAATAATGGTTAATAAATGGACCGTGTCTGAAGTTTCATTGGTGAAATATGGTGTTTAATATAGAAAAATAGAAAACTTATTAATTGGTACCTAGTTTCACTCTTCTCACATTTGGTGGATGAGATCAAAGTGAGGACAATGATATTACCATCTGAAAGCATTGTTTTTTACCCTAGTGTGTCTGGCTTGTAGATGTTACAGAATGTATGGATATTCTGTATCTGACAAAATAAATAGATGTAGATGTTACAGAATGTATGGATATTCTGTATCTGACAAAATAAATATATATGACGGCTGTTGATATCTATCAATTGAAGGCTGCTAGATCCAGGTTGGCATTCAACCCTTGTGGATGAAGGGTCTTCAATCGATAGATCCAGTATGTTTCACGCTGTCTGAGTCTGGTAAGTCTGTTGTAATCAGGACTCTTAGGAATGAAATCAATGGGAATGTATTTGAAAATGTATGGATTTCCATTGTGTTTGTTTAAACAATGATTCGGTATACTGTGTTTGATTTTATTTTTTCTGGAATTTTTACAGTTGCTGTGATGTTCACCCCATCTGTTTCTCAGTTTTCTGGAGGTGCGGCCTACATACTGAAGCCCGCATAAACACTCCATAAGGTAAACGGTAAAAGATGAATTACAGTTGAAAAAAATGGGAATTTGGAAACACTCGCCAGTGGTTGTAGATTTAAAGTTTTTAATTCCTGATTTGATAATTTTGCAAGAGCCACATCCTGTTTTGCCGCATTTGTATATACCCCGAAGACCAAATAATCCTTTGTTTTGGTTGGGGTTTTGTAGTGTTCTATTGGAAAATTTATGTTTCACTTTCTTACTGGGAGCTAGCTGGTTTCTAAGAGTAGGCGCTCTTCTGTATATGATTTTGGGTGTTTCTTTTACCAAATGTTTGAGTATGGGGTCCCTTTGCATTATATACCAATGTTTCTTTACTATGTGTTGTATTTTATGAAAATCAGAATTGTATTGTGTTATGAAAAAGGTATCTTTCTCACCAAAAGGTGTATCTGTTTTATTGATTTTTCTATCTGATAGGATATCCTCTCTGTTTAGGTTTCTCGCTCTTTCCAGGGCCCTGTCTAATAAAATAGGGGGGTATTCCTTTTCAATGAACCTATTGTATAATATTTGACTTTGTTGCAAAAAAGTATCAAAATCGCTGCAATTTCGTCTCATCCTGCGAAATTGACTGTAGGGTACATTATGTATCCAATTCCTGTGATGATTGCTGTGATAATTTAAAAAGCTATTACTGTCGACATCTTTGAAATATGTCTTAGATGTAATATTATGTTCATCTATACTAAGGATGAGATCTAGATATTCAATATTTTGTGTCTGGATATTGGCCGTGAATTTAAGGCCCATGTTATTACAATTAAGATGTTCAATGAAATTTTTTGCCAAAGATAGATCTCCTTCCCATAGGAAAATCAAATCATCTATATAACGGCCATAGAAGACCAGGTTCGCCCCAAAGTCTGCCGAGTAGATATATTTTTCTTCAAAGAAACCCATAAATAGGTTTGCAAAACTGGGGGCGAACCTGGTCCCCATGGCCGTTCCTTTAATCTGTAAGTAAAAATTGTCTTGATATATAAAATAATTGTGCTGTAAAATAAACAAAATACTCTCTAAAATGTAATCACATTGTGTCCTAGGCAAATAGATATCCTTATGGAGGTAGTGTGAAATGGCTAATAGACCTAAATCGTGCGAAATGTTTGAATATAAGGAGCTGACATCACAAGTGATCCAAGATAGATTTCTATTGTTAATATGGATTTTTTGTAAATGTTGTAGTAAGTGAGTACTGTCTTTAATGTATGATGGTAAAGTGACTACATGTTTTTGCAAATATTTGTCTATGAAAAATGATAAATTATAGGTTAAGTTTCCAATTCCAGCAATGATTGGACGTCCTGGGGGATTTGTTTTGTTTTTGTGGATTTTGGGTAGATGATAATAGTGGGCAATACTGGGATTTTGTACTTTTAGGAAATCTCTTTCATTTTTATTCAAAATTTTAGAACTGAACTGAAACAGTGCCTATTACACCAAAATATTTAGTGAGGTTATATATGCAACTATTTGTAGTGAATACAAGGTGATAAGATTGCTTCATTCACTTTTTTTATTTTTTCATTTGGCAACCAACAGGTTAAAAGTTCAGATTCCTACATATACACACATTCTATTCGAACCTTGTTAATCAGTCTAATTTTTAAATTGTAACAGCTGGGATCCTGTGTAGGCTCCACAGCTGAATGCACACAAATGTTTTTCTATTGGATCACACATCTGATGACAACTTCCTTTTTTGATATACAAATGTGTATAAATTGCTAACAATTGGTAATGATGACATTCACTTTTTTATCTGATGAAACAACCCCTGGAGGTTGAGAAACGCGTCATAAGTATTAAAAGTCATTTTTATTTGAAGTTGTCTGTGTTGTGGTTCATCTAATACCAACGGAACAACACATAAAAGATTACACCTTTGCAGCACCTGAAGTCCAGCCAACAGGAGATATTCACAGAGTTGCAACCAGGACAAGTGCCTTTGGAACCTGGCTTCCACAGTGTACTAGCCACTGTCAAGTGCTAGCCTGCTTTTTTGCACTGGTCACAGCACAGTGCCATACTATTTGGTAAGCATAATACTTACTTTTATCTGTACCTGCATTCCAGACGATATCACGCTATTGTGGCGCCCTCTCTCCTTCTTTTATCTACAGTTGTTCCACACTCTCTGGGATCAAGAGGAGCAGCCTGACCCACCATTCCCATTAGGAGGATATCCATATTCCTTTATTTTACTACCAGCTTATGGACAGTAAATAGGACTAACACGGTAGATCTGAGCTACTATATTTTAAGTCTATTATTTGGTTTTACATTTTATATTGTTCTCTTTTTCAAACATCAGCGCTCTTTTATATCCCTTTATTGGGATATTTCCATAATATTTCAAAGCTCTTACCACATCCAAAGAATGTAAGGATCTCTCCAAAGAATTCTTAGGATTAGGACATAAAGAAGGGACAACAATTTCTCTATTAATGTTGTTAGAATTCACAACGTTAGGTAGAAATTTAAATGAAGTCCGCAAAACTGCCTTATCCTGATGGAAAATCAGAAAAGGAGATTCACAAGAAAGAGCAGATCATTCGGAAACTCTTCTAGCAGAAGAGATGGCCAAAAGGAACAACACTTTCCAAGAAAGTAGTTTAATGTCCAAAGAATGCATAGGTTCAAACGGAGGAGCCTGTAAAGCCTTCAAAACCAAATTAAGACTCCAAGGAGGAGAGATTAATTTAATGACAGGCTTGATACGGACCAAAGCTTGTACAAAACAGTGAATATCAGGAAGCTTAGCAATCTTTCTATGAAATAAAACAAAGAGAGCAGAAATTTGTCCCTTCAAAAGGAACTTGCAGACAAACCCTTATCCAAACCATCCTGAAGAAACTGTAAAATTCTAGGAATTATAAAAGAATGCCAGGAGAATTTATGAGAAGAACACCCTGAAATATAAGTCTTCCAAACTCTATAATAAATCTTCCTAGAAACAGATTTACGAGCCTGTAACATAGTATTAATCACTGAGTTAGAGAAACCTCTATGACTAAGCACTAGGCGTTCAATTTCCATGCCTTCAAATTTAATGATTTGAAATCTTGATGGAAAAAATGGACCTTGAGACAGAAGGTCTGGCCTTAATGGAAGTGGCCAAGGTTGGCAACTGGACATCCGAACAAGATCCGCATACCAAAACCTGTGAGGCCATGCTGGAGATACCAGCAACACAAACAATTGTTCCATGATGATTTTGGAGATCACTCTTGGAAGAAGAACTAGAGGGGGGAAAATATAAGCAGGTTGGTAACACCAAGGAACTGTTAACGAATCCACCGCTTCCGCCTGAGGATCCCTGGACCTGGACAGGTACCTGGGTAGTTTCTTGTTTAGATGGGAAGCCATCAGATCTATTTCTGGAAGACCCCACATCTGAACAATCTGAGAAAACACATCTGGATGGAGCGACCACTCCCCCGGATGTAAAGTCTGACGGCTGAGATAATCCCCTTCCCAATTGTCTATACCTGGGATATGAACCGCAGAAATTAGACAGGAGCTGGATTCTGCCCAAGCAAGTATCCGAGATACTTCTTTCATAACTTGGGGACTGTGAGTTCCTACCCTGATGATTGACATATGCCACAGTTGTGATATTGACTGTCAAGAAACAAATGAACAGTTCTCTCTTCAACAGAGGCCAAACCTGAAGAGCCCTGAAAATAGCACGGAGTTCTAAAATATTGATTGGTAACCTCGCCTCTTGAACTTTCCAAACCCCTTGTGCTGTCAGCGATCTTCAGACAGCTCCCCAACCTGAAAGACTTGCATCTGTTGTGATCAAAGTACAGGTTGGACGAACAAAAGAGGCCCCTTGAACTATACAATGGTGATCTAACCACCAAGTCAGAGAGAGTCGAACATTGGGATTTAAGGATATTAATTGGTTCAGCATACAAAGCTGGAGAGGTCTCATATGAAAACAAGCAAAGGGGGATCGCATCCGATGCTGCAGTCATGAGACCTAAAAATTCCATGCACATAGCTACTGAAGGGAATGATTGAGACTGAAGGTTCAGACAAGCTGAAACCAATTTTAATCGTCTCTTGTCTGTTAGATTCAGTGTTCATGACTCTGTCTCTATCTGGAAACCTAAAAAGGTGACCCTTGTCTGAGGAATCAAAGAACTTTTTGGTAAATTGATCCTCCAACCATGTCTTTGAAGAAACACTAGTTGATTTGTGTGAGATTCTGCAGAATGTAAAGACTGAGCTAGTACCAAGATATCGTCCAAATAAGGAAACACCGCAAAACCCCGTTATCTGATTACAGAGAGTAGGGCACCGAGAAAAAGATACCTGGAGCTGTCGCTAGGCCAAATGGAAGAGCGACAAATTGGTAATGCTTGTCTAGAAAAGAGAATCTCAGAAACCGATAGTGGTCAGGATGAATCGGAATATGAAGATATGCATCCTGTAAGTCTATTGTGGACATATAATGCCCTTGCTGAACAAAAGGCAGAATAGTCCTTATAGTCACCATTTTGAAAGTTGGCACTCTTACATAACGATTCAAAATGGTCAGATCCAGAACTGGCCTGAATGAATTTTCTTTCTTTGGGACAATGAATAGATTTGAATAAAACCCCAGACCCTGTTCCTGAAACGGAACTGGTATGATTACCCCTGAAAGCTCCAGGTCTGAAACACACTTCAGAAAAGCCTGAGCCTTGGATTTGCTGGGATGCGTGAGAGAGAAAAAAATCTTCTCACAGGAGGTCTTACTCTGAATCCTATTTGGTACCCTTGAGAGACAATACTCTGGGGCCTATCTATCAAGCTCCGAAAGGAGCTTGACGGCCCCGTGTATCTGGCGAATCTTCAGACTCGCCAGAAACAGCAGTTATGAAGCAGCGGTCACAAAGACCGCTGCTCCATAACCCTGTCCGCCTGCTCTGAGCAGGCGGACAGACATCACCACAATACAACCCGATCAAATTAGATCGGGTTGATTGACACCCCCTCTGCTGGTGCAATGCTGAATACGGAGAGTGTATTGCTCTCCGTATTCAGCGAGGTCTGGCGGACCTGATCCACACTGTCGGATCAGGTCCGCCAGACTTTGTTAAATAGAGGCCTCTGAATCCAATGAGTTTGGAAAGAATCTGCCCAAATGTTTTGGAAGAATCTTAATCAGCCCCCTACAAGCTGAGCTGAAATGAGTGCCGCACCTTCATGCAGACTTGGGGGCTGGCTTTGTTTTCTTAAACAGTTTGGATTTACTCCAACTTGAAGGTTTCCAATTGGAACCAGATTCTTTGGGGGAAGGATTAGGTTTCTGTTCCTTATTTTGTCAAAAGGAACGAGAATGGTTAGAAGCTTTAGATTTACCCTTAGGTCTTTAATCCTGAGGCAAAAAAACTCCCTTCTCCCCCAGTAACAGTTGAAATAATCGAATCCAACTGAGAACCAAATAACTTAATACCTTGGAAAGAAAGATAAGAATCTAGACTTAAATACCATGTCAGCATTCCAATATTTGAGCCACAAAGCTCTTCTAGCTAAAATAGCTAAAGACATAGATTTAACATCAATTTTGACGATATCAAAAATGGCATCACAGATAAAATGATTAGCATGTTGAAGCAAGCGAACAATGCTAGACAAATCAGGATCCATTTCCTGTTGCCGAAACTTTCCAACCAAAAAGTTGATGCAGCTGCAACATCAGCTATAGAAATGGCACGTCTGAGAAGATAGCCAGAATATAAATAAGATTTCCTTAGATAAGATTCAAGTTTCCTATCTAAAGGGACTTTAAAAGAAGTATACTATCTTCCATAGGAATAGTAGTACATTTAGCAAGAGTAGAAATAGCCCCATCAACTTTGGGGATCTTTTCCCAAAACTCCAATCCAACTGCTGGCAAAGGATACGATTTTTTAAACCTTGAAGGAATAAAAGTAGTACCAGGCCTATTCCATTTCTTAGAAATCATATCAGAAATGGCATCAGGAACTGGAAAAACCTCTGGAGTAACCACAGGAGGTTTAGAATTTTTTTTAAAACGTTTACTAGTTTTAATATCAAGAGGACTAGTTTCCTCAATATCCAATGTAATCAACACCTCTTAACAAGGAATGAATATACTCCATTTTAAATAAAAAAGTAGATTTGTCAGTGTCAATATCTGAGGAAGGATCTTCTGAATCAGATAGATCCTCATCAGGAGGATGATAATTCAGTATGTTGTCGGTCATTTGAAATTTCATCAACTTTATGAGATGTTTTAAAAGACCTTTTACGTTTATTAGAAGGTGGGATGTCTGACAAAGCCTTCTGAATCGCATCAGCAATAAAATCTTTTATATTGGCAGGTATATCATGTACATTACATGTTGAAGGAATAACAGGCATTGTACTATTACTGATGGACACATTCTCTGCATGTAAAAGCTTATCATGACAACTATTACATACCACAGCTGGAGATATAATCTCCACAAATTTACAACAGACGCACTTAGCTTTGGTAGAACTGTTATCAGTCACCAGGGTTCCAACAGTGGTTTCTGAGACAGGATCAGATTGAGACATCTTGCAAATGTAAGAGAAAAAACAACATATAAAGCAAAATTATCAATTTCCTTATATGGCAGTTTCAAGAATGGGGAAAAAATGCAAACAGCATAGCCCTCTGACATAGAAAAAAGCAAGAGGCATATAGGAAAGAGGTTTTAAATGAAATTATTTGGGGGCAAGTATGGCGCACAACGCAATCTGAATTTTTTTTGGCGCTAACATCCAGAAATGACACACTCGCGTTATTGTAGACGCAACCTTGTGCAAGGAACTCCGCGTCAACTAAGACGCCGGAAATTATGAATTTGCATCATCGGACGTACATTCCCGCCAAAAAAAATCCTCGCGCCAAGAATGATGCAATAAACTTTGCCATTTTGCACCCTTGCGAGCCTAATTTTGTCCGCAAAATTTAATGAAAAAGTAGTCAATTGAAAAAAAAGACTATACCCTAGGTAAGAAAAATATTTTCATAAATATTTTCTTTCCCAAATATGAAACTGATAGTCTGCAAAAGGAAATATACATGAACCTTACTCATGGCAAATATAAGTACAATACATATATTTAGAACTTTATATTAATGCATAAAGTGCCAAACCATAGCTGAGAGTGTCTTAAGTAATGAAAACATAATTACCGAAAGACACCCATCCACATATAGCAGATAGCCAAACCAGTACTGAAACAGTTATCAGTAGAGGTAATGGAATATGAGAGTATATCGTCCATCTGAATAAGGGAGGTAGGAGATGAATCTCTACGACCGATAACAGAGAACCTATGAAATAGATCTCCCGCGAGGAAAACCATTGCATTCAATAGGTAATACTCCCTTCACATCCCTCTGACATTCACTGTACTCGGGGGGGGGGGGGGGGGGGGGGGAAAAAAAAAAAAAAAAAAAAATCGGGCTTCAAAATGCTGAGAAGCCCATATCAACGTAGAAATCTTAGCACAAACTACTTCACCACCTCCAGAGGCAAAGTTTGTAAAACTGAATTGTGGGTGTGGTGAGGGGTGTATTTGTGGGCATTTTGGGGTTTGGGAAACTTTGCCCCTCCTGGTAGGATTGCATATCCCATACGTCACTAGCTCATGGACTCTTGCCAATTACATGAAAGAAATAACAAATATGTACTTAGAGGTTGAATTTGGTACATATTACAATTAAAAAAAACAAACAAAAAATTAAGCACATAAGCCAGGAGTAGTTGTAAATGTATATTGTTCTGAAAAAGTGAAAAGTAAACGTCTGCAGACGTCCTTTAGGCTAAGGGCATAACCATAAAACACAATACCACACAGACCAACTAATTGCAAACTAATCGATTATAAGATTCGCTGACAACTATTTTCATAATCTATTATCATCGATTAGTTGTTGCAGCTCTAGAAACATCAAAATTAAAAAAAATTGCTGCAGTAATAAGAGCAGAGCATGTTGCAACTTTGCAAAACTGCTGCAAGGATGCATCATTTTGAAAACCCAGAAAGAGCAACTAATCAGGTGATACGCTTTAAGTCTGGTGTCTGATACGCTTAGTGGGAGACTCTCCCACCATCAAGTAAGCTTTGAGAATCACCTGTTGAGCCCATAGCTAATCATTAAAACCTTTACAAGATGTAGAAAGATGAACAAAGAAATTAAAAACTGTCTGAAATCTTTAGCAGCTTGAAGATAAAAAGGTATGAAGGAGCTAGTCCTTAGAAAGACTAATCCGGACACAATAAAGAAACAAGTCCCTGCTTGATATTCTCAGAAGAACCAACCTTAGAAAGAAAAACATATTTGGAATGAAAAAAACACCTAGTTGAAGATAAAAGAACAAAAAGTAGTATCTATGATGTGCAAAGGTTCAAAAAGGAGAACCTGAGAAATAAAAGAATCAAATTCCAAGGAAAAGACATAGGTCTCACAACTGACCTAATTCTCACCAAAGCAGGAACGAAAGTATATACATTTGGAAGTTTGGCTTATTAAACAGATCAAACCTAAAATTGGCCTCATAAAGGAACTAGCAGACAATGACTTGTCAAGACTATTGAAGGATCCTAGGGTCCCAAAAAGAATGATGATAGGAAAAATCCTCTGGAAGAGCACCAATCAAAATATACTTTCCAAATCTTGTGGAAAATCTTTTGGGAGGTTTTCTAGCCTGCAAAAGAGTGACAATAACAGAATCTGAGAACACTATGTTTCAGACTTAAAAGTTCAACCTCCACGCTGTTAAATGTAGAGATATAAGACAAGAGATCTGGTCTCTAAGGAAGAAGCTTTGAAGGAAAACTGGATATGTGAACCAAATCTGCATACCAAAATTTGCGGGGTCAAGCTGGAGCTTTTAGAATTAATGATGCAGACTGTTCTTCTTCCAAGAATTTTTGCCCAAATCAAATGGAGGGAACGGACAGGCAAAAAAATAAAAAAATTATATTATATTATATATATATATATATATATATATATATATATATATATATATATATATATAAAAAATATAATATGTATGAACTGCTAGGGCATCAATTGATTGTGTTAAATCCAGCAGACCCCAATTGGCAACTAGCTGATCAAAATCTTCTGAAGGAGGGACCACTTTCCTAACAGATGTGCAGTTGAGATATATGCTTCCCAATTCTTCATTCCTGGAATGTGAAAAGCAGGGAACATAGGTTATTTTCTGCCCTGAACAGAATCTGGAATGCCTTTCACATCGCCAAACGACTGCAAGTACCTCCTAGATGATTTGTATATGCCACAGCCGTGACATTGACTGACTGAAAATGGAACTACTTTTCCTTCTACAGAAGAGGCCATGACTGAAGAGCTTAAAGAAATGGCCAGAGCTTCAAGATCTTATAGGAAAACTTCACATCCTGAGGTGACCATATGCCTTGAGTTCTTCAAGTCTCACAGACAGCGACCCAACCCAAAAGAGTCTGAAGAAAAGATGCCCAACTATCAGAGGGGATCTTCCATCCAAGAAAAAGTGTTCATCCTATTGGCTGATTTGAAAATCAACCAATAGCAATGCAAGGGTATACCTATATAAAGGGGGTACCTTGCATACAAAATTCAGTGTGAATGCATGAAGAGGACGTCGGACAGAAGATAAGAAGAAAAGAAGATAGAAGACCTCCACTGCTGGGGTGAAGATAGACCATCGCAGTTGGCGATCACGTAGGAGCCGGATTCAATTTTGGCGAGTACCATCTTTGGGGTGTAATGGTAGGCTTTTTTTTATAATAGGGTTTTTTGGGTAGCAAGAGCTTTAGGACACTGTCCTACTAAATGCCATTCTAAGGGAAATGCTCAGCCAAATGCCCTTCTCAGGGAAATCTTTAAAGTAGGATTTTTTTTTAAATAGGCTTTTTTTGTGGGGGTGGAGGGGTAGCTTTTATAGGTGAAAAAGAGATAAACCTCTGTAGGCTATGTCCTACAAAAAGCCCTTCTAAGAGCTGCTGCTATAGTTTATTTTAGTGTGTGTATAGGATTTTGTTTTTTTAAAGGGGGCTTGAGTTTCAGAAGAGGCATTATTTTTTTAGTAATGTTTAATTCTAGAATGATAGGGTATTTCCCATAGGGAGATACTGTGCCCATAACCTGGTATTCCTGTACCCTTGCCTTTAAAAATGATATTTCCAAGGGTTAAATGGGTCTCACATAGGTCTGAGCTCCCATAAAATAATCCTTAATTGAATAGCTGGAACACCTCTATTTTCAAATACCTGGGAAGCCAAGAACAAAACTGAGTAGAGCTAGGAGGAGGGAGGAATTAAAAGCTCTTGTTGTGGGTTCTTTGCCTCCTCCTCCTAGTGGCGGGAATTATATTCCACGTCAGTTTTCCTGTGGACTCTCATTTTATGAAAGAAAGGTGAATAAGAAGGACTAGAAGGCAATGTTACAGATCACACAAAATACCTCTAAGTATAGAATATATTGCTACATCCCATGTAGTTGGTAGTTCTTCTACCTCCCATTCCTGTTGGCCTCACTTCTGTTTATAACTGTCTGGATTATGGTGTGGGATGATGTTATAATATTCTTTACAAAGATCATAAAAGATATACCTTTAAAATTAACTTTACTCACAATGAATCACATTAAAATACCACAATAAAATACCAGAGTATGGACCGTTAGCTTAACAGTGTTTTATTTTATTTTTTGAGGTTTACAGCAAGAAAAAATAAATAAATTGTCAAGTATGTTTCAGTATCAAATGTATTAAAAAAAAAAGAAAAAAAAAGAGAGAATAGACATTAGGAAACAATTCTAATATACCCAATAGTATATAAACAATGAAAATGTAAACCTTCCAATATACTCAGGAGGCTACTCTTGGATCTCATAGAATTATAGAATGAAACTAATAGTGGAGGTTATCCTGAGGTAAAGGAGACCACTTTTGGGCCTCATATCAAACCACTTTTTTTAGTTATAATTAGCTTATATAATACACTCATATAATGTTATATAACAATATATCATGGTTTAGCTAGAGTACATGTGGGTCAGCAAAGTTGTAGGATCAGCACACATTTAAATGTATTAATGTCCAGCAAATATCAAGGTGGGTGCAAACAAAGTCAGAGCAAAACCCCTAGCTCCAACTAAATAGGTATCCAAAAGAAATTTTGCACTCAGGTGTGGAGAAGTGAAAAAACTATTAGGTGAACAGCAACGTTTTCAGGGCACCTGCCCCTTTGTCAAGCTAAAAACATAGTGCACATACAGACAATATATATAGCAGTACTAATAAAACAAGGACCAATGGGAACACTCATGGTGGGCGGGGTTACAAACAATCTCACATGGGAAAATGTTTTGAACGACATATTAACCCTATACTTCCGCTTTTAGTGTATCCCAGAGGGCCAAGATTAAAATAAATCTGAAAGGAAGCAAGAATTGCACAGCTACATAATACATATCACTCCCTTATATAAGGATATAATTTCAGCTTTAAACTATATAAAGTTTAAAGTTAATTATATCCTTATAAGGGAGTGATATGTATTCTGTGGCTGTGCAGTTCTTGCTTCCTTTCAGATTGATTTTAATCTTGGCCCTCTGGGATACACTAAAAGGGGAAGTATAGGGTTAATATGCTCAAGTGTATCCCAGAGGGCCAAGATTAAAATCAATCTGAAAGGAAGCAAGAACTGCACAGCCACAGAATACATATCACTCCCTTATAAGGATATAATTAACTTTAAACTTTATATAGTTTAAAGCTGAAATTATATCCTTATATAAGGGAGTGATATGTATTATGTAGCTGTGCAATTCTTGCTTCCTTTCAGATTTATTTTAATCTTGGCCCTCTGGGATACACTAAAAGCGGAAGTATAGGGTTAATATGTCGTTCAAAACATTTTCCCATGTGAGATTGTTTGTAACCCCGCCCACCATGAGTGTCCCCATTGGTCCTTGTTTTATTAGTACTGCTATATATTGTCTGTATGTGCACTATGTTTTTAGCTTGACAAAGGGGCAGGTGCCCCGAAACGTTGCTGTTCAACTAATAAAGGTTTTTCACTTCTCCACACCTGAGAGTGCAACATTTCTTTTGGATACCTAGAGTATATGTGGGGTTACAACCTGGGGGGGGGGGGGGGGACATGACAGTACAAACAGTGCTTGACATTATCTGGAAGGTAATGAGCTTTATATTGTCAGGCTTATAATAGTACTTACATATTGAAATAGATAAACAAGACTATGTCCTTATATAACAGAAATTTTACTATAAGAAACAAAAACAAACTAGGAGCAGCCATATCCCTAAGATTTGTAAGCTGAGTAACAATTTATGAGCAATACGTTGTAAGTTTATAGAATATTGGTGTAACAGAGTTAAACACTGGTACCTGCCTTTCAAGTATAAAATAGGAATGAAATACCAACTAGTGAGTTAGATAACCTTGCAGCAGAGAGTATCCCATATCTATTCAGTTATAGAAACCACAGAGTTCCGGGTAGGATGCTCCAGCCTAAACTAACCGTGGCGTTCTTCTGCGCTATCACATGACTGGCTGATAGCCAATGAGGGTGCACGAAGAGGACACGTCCCTGTTCAGACGTGATCAAACATCATAGGAACACAGAGATTTTCCGGCACTCCAATAGGTAAAATAAAGTTCTTTATTGGGTAGATGCTGTAAAAACAGACATGAGTGGTAGCCCTAGTAAAAAGAAAAAAGGACAAGGAGAACCAAGACCTCCTGTGACATTGTTTTTACTAGGGTTACAGCTAATTTCTATGTTTTTACAGCATCTACCCAATAAAGAACTTTATTTTACCTATTGGAGTGCCGGAAAATCTCTATTCAGTTATAGCATAGGTTGTATTCTGTATATCTATCAATGTAAATCAAGTAGTATAGGGTGCACTTAATTTTTAGGAGGTGCACTGGCTGGATAAAATAGAGCTGGGCTGTAGACAGCGTTATGCAATTTAGGGGTGGGGCTAAAGGAAGACATTAATACATACACTATAGGCTATAACAAAGCTGTAGAATTGTTCTAAGGAGGACATATAGCTATGACCCAATGATTTTCAAATATTTAAATGACGAAACAAGGGGGTGATTCAGGAGCTTGGGCTACAAATGTAATAAGAAACTAACAGAAACCTCTTCTCAGTAGGACTATAGTACAATTCTAAAATTCATATAGAATGGCTTAAGGTAATGGCTCAAGGGTTTTTGGCTGTTTAATTATATAGAGAGCATGAGCTCAAATAAAAGCCCTGATGGTTTCCCCCCAAATTATAGCATAACATATTGGCTCTATTGGGAGTAAGCTGCCCTTCATAGTCTAAAGCTGTAAATAGGTACTCAGTCCAGTCTTTTTCAGAGTATGGTAACACACAAAATATAACCATATTAGCTTTGAAAGGTAAAACTATATTATTCATTACAGATATGTCCATAAAAACCTCTACAGAATAGGCTCACATAGTCCTAACCATATGTACAATGAAACAAAACTTAGCAGGTAAAGTTAAATAAAACGTTGACTATCCTTGGGACACATATACAGGGGGGCTTACCCACTCAGATTAACTTTTTAAGTAAACAATTTGTGAGTTCAAAAATGTTTAACAATTGTCCAGATTCAGAGTCTTTAGGTAGATGAATGTGGAGTTTAAACCTATGGTGCAAGATGTTTCAGAACTATCCCACTCCAGATTTCGGAAGAAACCAAAGGCTTCCTAATTTGCCCACCAGAGGTAGACCACCTGGATCCCATTTTAATTGTAGAGAGTCTGTATAGGAAAGGACAGTAGATAGCAATGATAAGAGGTACAATACTTGCAGTGGTGAGGCTTCTTTGACTGGACCAAAGTCTCTGTCTAAGGTCCCTTTAGAAAAAAATAATCTCGGAAGCTCCTGGAACAGTTTAAAATTTGGTTGGCTCTAAGCGACAGTGCCTTCACCAGCACTCTGCAGGGCAGCTCAGCTCTTCTCAGAGCTTTCTGGTTGCTCGGCTTTCACTCCATCTTCCCGCGCTGCAATGTCTACGATAGTAGTTTCCAGATCTAAGCTCGACCAAGTGTGGAGAGTGAGCGCTAGGGGCCCCAGAGCACCACTACTGCTCTCATTAGAATCTAGCTTGAGTTGAATGGGTTGCTGAGTAAAGTAGCCGCCATTGATTCCTCAAATGCCACGCGGTAGTCAGCAAGTAGACAGCGCAGCTCCTCCAGAATACACTCACTAGTGCATGGCTCCATGGTACAGGCGTGTGGCAGGTATTTGTAAAATTATTATTTGCTATTACATTAAACAACACACGTTGGGTGCTGTGCGACAGTGGAGACCAAACGGTTAGCCACTGGGTTTTTTTTGATAAGGCCTCAGCCTTTAATCAGCTCCGGAAAACGATAACACAGTACGATCCTGGGAAGGAAGGCTTCAAATGAGAGACGAACCTTTAAGGGTCATAAAGTTGCAAATTTGAAGCTTATTTGATGACTATCTTGAGGTATTCTTTGAATATAGCAGGACGGTCTAAGCAGCTCATAGTTTTGCGTCCATACATGGCCACCGCCCTCAAGTCCCCTAATGGTTATTCTGTTTTAATCTGCTTCATATCTGTTTTAGATATCTGTACCCTCAGATTTTATCAGAGACGTCCGATTGCTTGCTATATTTAGATTTTGAAGAATAATAGTGTTTTTAATAAATAGTATTTTATATTTATTTCCTGTTAAGAGTATCTTTTGCTTCTTTTAGCACCCTCCCTTTGTTCATTTTTGTATAGTGTATAAACCCCCTTTCTTCACCTTCCTCCTTGGAGGCAAAAATTAAGAATGGGATACCAGAGAGGTGAGAGGGATTAAAAACGTGTGGAATATTTGGGTATCTTTGCCTCCTCCTAGTGGCAAGGAGTTGAATCCCTGGTGTAATGGATCATGAACTCTCACCACCTTATGAAAGGCATTATTCTAGCCCGGCTTCTTAGTTTGGCTCTTTTCAAAGGCATAACAAACATTTCTTATACCCTAATTCACCAAAATCTGAAATGTTATTGAAGAAACTCTTAAAGACATCACTTTAACATTTTTGCTGCAAACATTACAATGTAGTAGGTCCTAGCTTCTCTATATATGAGGTGAAGAAAGCAGGGAGGTGGTGGCATATATATATATATATATATATATATATATATATATATATATATATATATATATATATATATATATATATATATATATATATATATATATATATATATATATATGTAAATGGGAGTATTTCTGGAAAATTCAACCAAAATTCAAAAATATGTTTATACCCACCGGTTTGAGGACATATATCATCAAGTATAGGAAAACTATAATCTTTGGTGCAAGGCCTTCACATTCTTGTATTAATTTGTTTTGTTTAGTCTGTTTTATGTATATGTGCTTTGTTAGCATGAATGGGAGTCAGTGTGCACTACTACTCCTCAAGTACTTTTTTTTCATGATTCAGATAGAGCATGCAATTTTAAGCAACTTTCTAATTTACTCCTATTTTTTTTTCGTTCTCTTGCTAATCTTTATTTGAAAAGCAGGAATCTAAGCTTAGGAGCCAGCCCATTTTTGGTTCAGCACCTAGGTAGCGTTTGCTGATTGGTGACTAAATGTAGCCACCAATCAGCTAGCGCTACGCAGGGTTCTGAACCAAAAAATGGGCCGGGCCCTAAGCTGAGATTCTTGCTTTTTCAACTAAAGATAAGAGAACAAAGAAAAATTGATAAAAGGAGTCATTTAGAAAGTTGCATGTTCTATCTTAACCCCCTTAACGACGCATGTTGTACAGGGTACATCTTACACAAACTGGTCTTTAAAGACCAGCAACGTACCCTGTACGTCAGGAGTTTCAAGCGGCTGGAAGCGATCCTGATCGCTTCCAGCCATTTTCAAGGTATTGCAGTGATGCCTCGATATTGAGGGAGGGGGAGTGGGTAGGGTATGGAGGGGGGCAGTTACACTACAGAAAAAGTTAGTTTTTGAAAAAAAAAAAAAGAAAAGAAAAGAAGTTATTTTATTGTGGGTACTGACAGACAGCTGGTGGCTAATAAATAGTGGGGGAGGGTTAGAGAGCTCTTTGGGGGGGGATCCTACACAGCAGAATATGATTTTTTTTTTAAAAACAAAACAAAAAAAAAAAAAAAAAACTTATTTTAATACTGGCAGACTTTCTGCCAGTACTTAAGATGGCGGGGACAATTGTGGGGTGGAGGAGGGAAGAGAGCTGGTTTGGGAGGGACCAGGGGTGGGATGTGTCAGGTGGGAGGCTGATCTCTACACTAAAGCTAAAATTAACCCTTCAAGCTCCCTACAAACTACCTAATTAACCCCGTCACTGCTGGGCATAATACAAGTTTGGTGCACAGCGGCATTTAGCATCATAATTACCAAAAAGCAATGCCATACAAGTCTGCTATTTCTAAACAAAGGGGATCCCAGAGAAGCATTTACAACCATTTCTGCCATAATTACACAAGCTGTTTGTAAATAATTTCAGTGAGAAACCTAATATTTGTGAAAAAGTGAACTTTTTTTTTTTTAATTTGATCGCATTTGGCGGTGAAATGGTGGCATGAAATATACCAAAATGGGCCTAGATCAATACTTTGGGTTGTCTACTATATATATATATATATATATATATATATATATATATATATATATATATATATATATATATATATATATATATATATATATATATATATATATATATATACATACACACACATGTCAAGGGATATTCCTGGATTCCTGACAGATATCAGTGTTCCAATGTAACGATCGCTAATTTGGGGGGAAAAAAAATGGTTTGGAAATAGCAAAGTGCTACTTGTATTTATTGCCCTGTAACTTACAAAAAAAAGCAAAGAACATGCAAACATTGGGTATTTCTAAACTCAGGACAAAATTTGTGGGTCAAAGTTAGAAAAAGTGTTTTTTTCCATTTTTTCATCATATTTTATAAAAAAAAAAAAAATATGGTAAATTATAAGATATGATGAAAATAATGGTATCTTTAGAAAGTACATTTAATGGCGAGAAAAACGGTATATAATATGTATGGGTACAGTAAATGAGAAAGAGGAAAATTACAGCTAAACACAAACTCTGCAGAAATGTAAAAATAGCCCTGGTCCTTAAGGGAAAGAAATTGAAAAACTGCCTTGTCCTTAAGAGGTTAATTATATAAAAAAGTGGGTTTAGTATCCCTTTAATGCAAGTATAAACCTTTGTCTCAGAATAGCACATTTGGGCCTGTGTTTTATTGTTTCAGCTTATTTCCTCATATATACTGTATGTGTCATGTTACAAAAGACAAACCACAGTGGAAGCAACAGAATATATGGTTCTAAAGAATGCATCAGGAACAAGTCCAACTTTTTAAACTTGTTTATCCTGTTCCAACGCTGCAAGTGATATGTTCTGTCTGAATCACAAAATTAATTTTTTGTCTTTCATATCCCTAGATATAGGTACAATACATTTAATATAGAACAGATCTCCAAAATAAATTACATGAAGGAAAAAAATAAATATATAAACATTATGCAAAAAGCTGGTGAACTACAAATGTGACAAACACGATTTTATATACGTACAGGCAAGATAAAGTTAGCGAGAGGCGGAAGCTCAGCTGTGTATTTATCTATCCACTGCTCCAACTCCTGGATGGGTTCTGAACTGAAAGATGTTCTGGCTGTAAAGAGAGAATAGAAAAACAAGCAATGAGCAATCGATTAAATTGTAGCATCTATTCTTCACAGCCATTAAAAATTAACAATAATGCCACTTTCAGACCAATACTTTACACAGTTTTAAAGGTCCACTAAAGTCAAAACGAAAGTTATGATTCAGAAAGAGCATGCAATTTAAAAAAAAACAAACAAAAAAAAACGACCACATCTTTCCATTATCAAAACGTGCACAGTCTATTTATATGCACACTTTCTGATCCTCCAGCTCTTACTGAGGATGCAAAGTGCAAAGTATATACAAATATGCATTGCTTCTCCTTCAAAGGATAATAGAAGTAAAGGTTGTTTAAAACTATGCTTTATATAAATCATAAACAACAGAAAAACAAACTAATTTGGGTTTTGTATGCATTTAACTTCTTGTATTTGTACATTTGAAAACAATAAACATGATTCCACTCAAATAAACATGCACATCTGCTAGGTGAACAGAGGATCATTATGCCTTGCAGCACCGTTACCTTAAACATCCCTTTAAAGGGACATTAAACTGAAGATTTAATGCCCCATGAATGATTTCATTATGCAGAGTGTAAAAACTTTCATTATTTATTTTTTATCTTTAACATTATTTAAAATATATAAACTAGTTATAAAATCAAATCACTCCTACCCCAATGAAAAGAAAAAAAAAAATAGTGAATTATTCAAAATTTATTACAATCATGTTCATCACACCTTCTAGAGTTAATGATTCAAAAATATATTACAGTGATAGTTAAATAACTAAAAACAAAAAGTTAATTAAATAACACTGTATCTTAACCGCTCTACCCACCAGCTACGACTACTGATTCAAAAATCCTCTTCATTCTCTCTAACCTCACCCTACGCCAACTCCATTGAATAATCCATCACAAGTTATCATAAAATATTAGTAAGAGCTGAACATAGTGTGTATTGCTTCTGTGAAGATGTAATTTCATACATGCCACCACTGACTCTGAGATCACCAGCTAGCTCCCAGTAGTACTTTGCTGCTTCTGTGTGCTTTTCGACAAAGAATACAATGAAAACAATGTAAATTTGTAAATGAAAAGTCTCTTAAAATAGCACATACTATATGAACCATAAAATATTTTAAGGATCTTATAACGTAATTATTTGATTCATTTAATGGTTGATATTTTCATTTTTAATCACATGCTCAAAATACATTATATGTCCTTTAAGAGCCTGATGTACAATATAAATGCAGTCAGACACAAGAAATTTTAGGTACATTATTCACACACATGCTCACTGTAAAGGTGTAATATACAAAGCTGGCATTATACCAATACAAACAGGAGTGCAAGCAGACTAATGTGATGTGATAAGGGTGTAAATAAATAAGTGAACTTATATACTTAGTATTAGTGCATTTCATTCTGAACCCTGTGGTACAGTGCAGTGTATAAAACTGTAGGGCTACACTTTCTCTTAGCATAGATACCTCAGGGGTTTCCCTTAACTCACAACATAGCCTTTAGCATGAATGTGAATTATACGCACTATGAGATGCTGCACATTGTTAAACAGGATGCCAGGACTTGGCACCAGCAGCATAGACCCTGAAGGCCCAGATAACACAGCTACAAACATGAAGAATCCCATTCACATGCCGCATGTTAATGCATCACCACTCATGCTAATTATTCTGCTGCTAAAACTTCTTGGTCTTCAGTTTGACTGCACCCAACACTGATGTCAAGCAAGTCTGTCCAAAACCAAGAAACCTATCACAGTAACAGCCCGCCCAGCTTGGCAGCAATGAGGGAGGAATAGATGTGGTGTGTGGTGAGGCATAAGTCACAAGGTGCTGTGCCAGTGCGTGCAGCAAAGAGGAAGCACAGCAGCTTTACCAAACCCCAGAGATTTACCTTTGTGGCTTTCTCTTGCAGAAGATAGAGGCGTTGCAATGTTTGATCCCACATCCTGCAGCATACACTGAATCTGTTAGATGAGATTTTTATTTGTCATAAAGAGTTATTTGTGCAAGAATGTAGTTTTGTAGTGCCTAGCAGTCAATGATAGAAGAATGTATTTGACATCTCATTAAACTAAAGAACACTGAAGATTTTCAAATTACCTTCTCAAGCTCTGATACAAATCTGTGATCAGCATCAAGACTAAATTCTCTGGCCAGCCTACAAAAGCAGAAGAAGGGTTAATGGGAGACAACCCTACATAGTTTAATCTTGTTGTATATAAACATCACATATAGCATAAAAGTAAATATATGTTGCCCTGTTTTACCATCATCATACAAATAAGTTTGCCATAGAGTACCATCATACAAATAAGTTTGCCATAGAGTACCATCATACAAATAAGTTTGCTATAGAGTACCATCATACAAATAAGTTTGCTATAGAGTACCATCATACAAATAAGTTTGCTATAGAGTGCCATCATACAAATAAGTTTGCTATAGAGTGCCATCATACAAATAAGTTTGCCATAGAGTGCCATCATACAAATAAGTTTGCTATAGAGTGCCATCATACAAATAAGTTTGCCATAGAGTGCCATCATACAAATAAGTTTGCCATAGAGTGCCATCATACAAATAAGTTTGCTATAGAGTACCATCATACAAATAAGTTTGCCATAGAGTGCCATCATACAAATAAGTTTGCTATAGAGTATCATCATACAAATAAGTTTGCTATAGAGTACCATCATACAAATAAGTTTGCCATAGAGTACCATCATACAAATAAGTTTGCCATAGAGTACCATCATACAAATAAGTTTGCTATAGAGTACCATCATACAAATAAGTTTGCCATAGAGTACCATCATACAAATAAGTTTGCTATAGAGTACCATCATACAAATAAGTTTGCTATAGAGTATCTCTATAAGATGAAGAAAATTATACTATGGAGGTAGTAATAGAGGTTCAATTAAACATTGCTTTCTATTTTCACTACTCTAATACTTTTACACTTCATATTAATCAGCAGTGATACACTACTTTTCTTTGTGAAAATTACCTGCTGTCTCTCTTGGATTTTATAATTATCAAAACAATTTTATTTAAGCTACAGACATGCCAATTTATAAGCTATCTCAAATGGCCATAATGGGTCTTCAAAAATCCACACAATATTTGCTTAACAATGTTTTCCAGTCAAATCCTCTACACAACGTTACCCAATAGCAGAGCTTAGCTCATCTGTTGCTCCCAAAGCTTCAAACACCAGATCATCCTTAGGTCTCCTCTCTCCAGTATAGGTGCTGGAAAAACCTTATGCAAAAATCAAAATATATGGATATGAAGCAGCTGTGTGTGCTCTAGTAAATGAATCAGATTCCATGTTACTTCAAATCCAATACACACCTTTGTCTCCTGTCTTTGTGTAGATCTTTGGAATCTTCACATTCTCAGACTTAGACCGGGAGCTTTAAAAAACAAAATCACATTAGACATGCTTTTCAAATTATGTAAGTCATGGCTCTTTTCATTCTACCCCAACTCCTAACTTTCTGGGTTATTATACATACTGTACCAGTCAAAAGTTTGGACACAATTATTACTATTTTCCACATTTCAGACTAATAGTCATCAAAAAACTGAAACAAATGGAATTATGCAGTAACCAGGAAAAAGGTCAAAAATACTCATAAAAACTAATTTTATATTTTTCAAAAGTAGCATCCTGCCTTGAAAACAGCTTTGTACACTCTCAACCAACTTCATGAGATAGCCTCTTACACTGTCTGGAGTTGAGTATTTTGTCATTGAAAAAAAAAAAAGAGCCCGACTTACTACAAACCAGATTGGATAGTGTGTCACTACAGTATGGGTGTGTCACCAGCAAAGCATCCCCACACCAGAGGACTTCCTACTCCATGATTCACGTTCATCTTTTCTTCATCTCTAGGACCGTAGTTGCCACCAAAAGTCTCAAATGATACATTTCCAATGGTCTGATGTCCACTGCATGTGTTCCATGGCCCAAGCAAATCTGTTCTTATCTGTCACCTTTGTAGTGGTGTAATAATTCTATTATGAAGGCCTGATTCATGCAGTCTCTTCTGAACTGATGTTCAAATCTGTATGTTGCTTGAACTCATTTAAAAATATATTTGGACTCCAATTGGTCATGCAGTTAATTGGCAATTTCTTAGACTGGTATCTCTAACAAAAGTATCCTGCTTTGCAGATAATTCCTTTTCCTCTGGTGATCCTCATAAGGAATTTTTTTTTTTTTTTTTAAATTAACCTTTTCATAAAGTAATAATTTCTCTTTGCTAGACTGACCTGTTCTTGCCATTTTATTGACTACTAAAACAAAAAACATATGGTGTAATATCACATAGGATTATTTAAAGCCTTCTCAGAGCAGCGCTGATTGTAATTAGGTGTTAATGAGAAAAGAAATGCATACATTAGGTATCAACTTTGCATTTTATATTGGTCTACAAAACTAATTTCAAGCATTTAACCAATGCCTTTAGAACAAAAGGGTATTTAAGACCATGAGAAACATGCAGTCAGTAAAGTGTGCACTATTTTTTGGCTAGTTCTGTATATATGTAGTTGTTTAGTAGGGGAACACTATCCATACAAATGGTAATGCTAGTGCCCATTGGCATAACAAGTGTCACAATGTTATCAGCAAAATAACTCGGGCCTCTCCTCTCATCTGATCAGGCAAGGCCACAGCAAAAACTTACAAAGAACAAAAAAAAAATCCCCAGAGTGGAGTATCTTCTGTGTAAAGAACAAACGCAAGTTATAGGCTTCCAGAAAACTTTAATTCCCCCAGCTGAAATACTCTCCAGGATACAGTAACAAAAATAAGCAGCACAGGGATGTGATCAATTATATAAATATTAAAAATTAAACCAGCTTAACCACTGCTTAAAACACCAAAATCTTAACTCAAAGATACATTAAAATCATCAGTCTCTTCTGACACGTTTCAGACATAATCATAGGCTGGGATGTGTCTCCAGGTGTTCCACTTTATATACATGTGTCCAATCAGATTTAAAAACAATTAAAGTCTGTTTCAACCCTTTATATAACCCACATATGTAAATGATCTATTTCTATACCTCTAGATTCACGATTACCTCTAGATTATCATTACCTTTATACATATTATATAATGCATACTATTTGTCTGAGTTCATTGATAGTGGAGGGTATTAAAACAATGGCAAATGTTCTATTGTGGAACCAATTTACATGCCTAAACTAACCAATAAAGTGGAAAGTGTCTATCAAAATTGTCAAATTTGATCTCCGCAGGACCTTTTTACCGGCCACCTGGCTAAAATTTTAGCCAATATTAAGCAAAAAATGGCGAATATTCAAAATTATGCAATTAATTTGTGCTTTGGATAGCAGTAAATTATATAATATTAGAAAATAAATTTACCACATTATTCCAAATAATTTATCATATCTCATATTTATACTTTAAAGGGATACTAAACCCATTTTTTTCCTTTAATGATTCAGAACATGCAATTTTAAGTAGCTTTCTAATTTACTCCTAATAATTTTTCTTCGTTCTTGTGCTAGCTTTATTTAAAAAGCAGGAATGTAAAGCTTAGGAGTCGGACCATTTTTGGTTCAGAACCTGGGTTATGCTGGCTTAAATGTAGCCACCAATAAGCAAGCGCTATCCAGGGTGCTGAACTTTAAAGGGGTCGGCTCCTAAGCTTTACTTTCCTGCTTTTTAAATAAAGATAGTAAGAGAACGAAGAGAGATTGATAGAGTAAATTAGAAAATTGCTTAAATTGGCATGCTCTATCTGAATCATGAAAGATAACATTTGGGTTTAGTATCCTTCAAGGGATCCTGGTCTTCAGTTGAAATATCAAATGTCATTTTTATTAAGTCTATTGGTCTATGAAAATGTATCCATGCTCTTATTATGCATATGCATGAAGTGCTTTGCTAAAGGAGTATGGCATTCTTGTGTTGTGCTATCTGAGGTTATATTGGATATGTGTTCTCTAATTCTCACCCTTGCCTCTCATGTAGTTTTCAGTGTTTTTGGATATTGTGAAAGGCCAGTATCTTGATGTGGTACTTACCCATGTCTGTTAGCAGTAGGTGAGGGATGGGTCTCCACACATCTGTGTGTTAGGAGGATGTGAGATTTGCGTCTTAACTTGTGTATAAAAGAAACATCCACAACACCAATATAAAGCATATCTTCTTCTTTATTAAATCATATAGGAACTGCATACAAATCGTATACAAGAAGAAGACAAAGAACTTTTACATTTGTTCTGTGGACATTGATTTTATGGTTAATTATTTGGGTGAGCAGTGACCCAGTTTAAGATGCACTTTATATAGGAACTTATGATCTAAACATCATCAAAGTAGTAATATATTTCCAAAGGGATCCATTGTGGGTGAAATATTTCATAGAAGACCGTAGCTATGACTTTCTAGTTTTATTTATTTATTGTGTTATACTTATAATATTGCAAATGCACTTTAACAAAAGTGTTCTATATAAAAAAAAATGGAGTATTTAAGTATACACCGTGCATCAGCATTTTAAACAATTGTTCAGAGAATCTATAAAGGTGCTTGTACTGTCTGGTAACGACTCAGTTTGTTACTTCCTGAAATGATTACAAGCCCCACTGACACTGAGCAGCTGCAGTATTTAAAATAAATAGAGAAGTGCTCTACCTGGGAATGAACAATAGCATAATAGCTTGTTCTATGGCTAGCTACCACCTAAGAAGCAGCCTCTTTTTGCTCAACATGTGCTTTTCATAGAGAAGAACTTTCCTGTAGCATATCAGTCTGATCCTGATTTAACAGTACAGCCCAGCCCGAAATACCAGGCCCTCTCTGAACGAAAGAAACGGCAAAACCCCAGACATATGTTTCGGCCTAGTGTGGGCCTCGTCAGTGAGGTGCAGCTATATCCCTCTAGGCACACTGAGCAACGAATCCACATCTGGAGACTTCCCTAAGAGTCATAATTAGCATAAATAAAAAAAAGTTTTGTTCCTGGCAGACTGCTTATCTTTCGGTTTTGCATATGTAATATGACCCTGGGGATAGTCTCCCTAATGATGATGGGGGAACCAGACGTGGATTCCTTGCCAATGTGCTTAGAGGGATATGGCTGCACCTCACTGACAAGGCCCAAAGGAGGCTGAAACGATTGTCTGGTGTTGTCATGTTCCTTGTTTAGAGGAAAATTGCCTGGTATTTTGGGGCTGGACTGACCTTCTCGGCAGGATCAGACTGATATACTACAGGAAAGTTTTTCTCTGTTCCTCTCGTTCAGAGAGGGATTGCCTGGTATTTTGGGGCTGGACTGTATTGTTAAATCAGGCCCACAGAGAGAAATTGCTGTTGAACTAAATGT
>NC_069500.1:472988759-473151259 GCF_027579735.1 Bombina bombina | reverse complement strand
CCCCCCAAAATTGACTAAAACTGCATACTGGCAGACTGCCAGTATCTAAGATGGGGGTGACCAGTTGGGTGGGGGGGGGGGGGTGAGAAAGGGAAGAGAGCTGTTTGGGAGGGATCAGGTAGAGATCAAGGGGTGGGAAGTGTCAGGTGGGAGGATAATCTCTACACTAAAGCTAAAATTAACCTTACAAGCTACCTGATTAACCCCTTCACTGCTGGGAATAATAAAAGTGTGATTCACATCTGCAATTAGCGGTCTTCTAATTACCAAAAAGCAATGGCAAATCCATATATGTCTGCTATTTCTGAACAAAGGGGATCCCAGAGAAGCTTTTACAACCATGTGTGCTCTGATTGCACAAGCTGTTTGTAAATAATTTCAATGAGAAACCTAAAGCTTGTGAAAAAGTTAACGTTTTTTTTTATTTGATCACATTTGGCGGTGAAATGGTGGCATTAAATATATATGAAATATGAGCCTAGATCAATACTTTGGGTTGTCTACTAAAAAAAATATATGTAGTTTTGATAGGTAAATAAAAAATAAAAAAAACAAGGCTCTGTTTCTTTTTAAAGGGAGTGATGGCAAACATGCTAAAAATGCTCTGGTCTTTTGGGGAACTTTTAGTGCCCGAAATGCCCGGTCCTTAAGGGGTTAAAGGGATATGAAACCCAAAATGTTCTGTTGTGATTCAGACAGAGCATGCAATTATAAAAAAAGTTTCCACTATAATTATTTTATTAAATTTGCTTCATTCCTGTGATATTCTGTGTTGAAGAGATACCTTGGTAGCCATCTGGTGCACTGCATGGCAGGAAATAGTGCTCTTGTAAATGAATAACTGAAATGGGCCTGCTCCTAAGCATATCTCCATGCTTTTCATAAAAAAAAAAATACCAAGAGAGTTAAGAATAATTCATAATAGAAGTAAACTAGAAAGTTTTTTTTAAAATCACATGCTCTATCTGAATGATGAAAAAAAAGTTTGGTTTCATATCCCTTTAATTGCATTGAAAACTGTAACAAAATTATTATGCAAAAAACATAATTTATGCTTACCTGATAAATTTATTTCTCTTGTAGTGTATCCAGTCCACGGATCATCCATTACTTATGGAATATATTCTCCTTCCCAACAGGAAGCTGCAAGAGTCCACCCACAGCAAAGCTGCTATATAGCTCCTCCCCTAACTGCCATATTCAGTCATTCGACCGAAAACATGCAGAGAAAGGAAAAACCATAGGGTGCAGTGGTGACTGTAGTTCAAATGAAAAAATTACCTGCCTTAAAGTGACAGGGCGGGCCGTGGACTGGATACACTACAAGAGAAATAAATTTATCAGGTAAGCATAAATTATGTTTTCTCTTGTTAAGTGTATCCAGTCCACGGATCATCCATTACTTATGGAATACCAATACCAAAGCTAAAGTACACGGATGATGGGAGGGACAAGGCAGGTACTTAAACGGAAGTTACCACTGCCTGTAAAAAACCCTTTCTCCCAAAAATAGCCTCCGAAGAAGCAAGGTATCAAATTTGTTAAATTTGAAAAGTATGAAGCGCAGACCAAGACTCCGTCTTGTAAATCTGTTCAACAGAAGCCACATTTAAAAAAGGCCCAAGTGAAAACCACAGCTCTAGTAGAATGAGCTGTAATCCCTTCAGGAGGCTGCTGTCCAGCAGTCTCATAAGCTAAATGAATTATGCTTTTTAACCAAAAAGACAGAGAGGCTGCTGAAGTCTTTTGACCTCTCCTCTGTCCAGAATAGACAACAAACAAGGTGAACGTTTCATGAAAACTGTAGTAGCTTGTAAGTAAAACTTTAAAGCACAAACCACGTCCAATATTGTGTAATAGACGTTCCTTCTTTGAGGAAGGATTAGGATACAAGCATGGAACAACTATCTCTTGAGTGATGTACTTGTTAGATACCACCTTAGGAAAAAACCCAGGTTGGTACGCAGGACTACCTTATCCATACGAAGGACCAGATAAGGAGAATCACATTGTAACACAGATAACTTGGAGACTCTACGAGTCGAGGAATTAGCTACCCAAAAGGAACTTTCCAAGATAAAGATTGATATCTATGGAACAAAAAAGGTTCAAACGGAACTTCTTGAAGAACCTTAAGAATCAGGTTTAAACTCCATGGCGGAGCAACAGTTTTAAACACAGGCTTGGATCTAACCAAAGCCTGACCAAATGCCTGAACGTCTAGAATACCTGCCAGACGCTTGTGCAAAAAAATAGACAGAGTAAAAATTTGTCCCCTTTTAAGGAATTAGCTGACAACCCTTTTCTCAAAAACATCTTGGAGAAAAGATAATATCCTGGGAATCCAGACTTTACTCCATGAGTAACCCTTGGATTCATAACAATCAGATATTTACACCATATCTATGTTCAATTTTCCTAGAGACAGGCTTTCATGTCTGTATTAAGGTATCAATGACTGACTCGGAGAAGCCATGCTTTGATAACATCAAGCGTTCAGTCTCCAGGCAGTCCATCTCAGATTGATTCTATTTAGATGGTTGAAAGGACCCTGAGGTAGAGGGACCTGTCTCTGAAGCAGAGACCGTGATGGAAAGGATGACATGTCCACCAGATCTGCATACCAGGTCCTGCGTGGCTACGCAGGCGCTGTCAAAAACACCAAAGCCCTCTCCTGCTTGGTCTTGACCTCCGGAGGAAATCCCACTCCCCCGGAAGAAAAGTCTGACGACTTAGAAAATCCACCTCCCAGTTCTCAACACCTGGGATATGGATAGCTGATAGACAAGAGTGAGTCTCTGTCCAGTGAATTATTGTAAGACTTCTAACATCGCTAGGGAACTTCTGTTCCCCCTTGATGGCTGATGTAAGCCACAGTCGTGTATATTGTCCGACTGAGTATGATGTACCTCAGAGTTGCTAACTGAGGCCAAGTCTGAAGAGCATGGAATATCACTCCCAGTTCCAGAATATTTATTAGAAGGAGGGTCTCCTCCTAAGTCCACTATCCCTGAGCCTTCAGGGAGTTCCAGACTGCATCCCAACCTAAAAGGCTGGCATCTATTGTAACAATTGTCCCATCTGACCTGCGGAAGGTCATACCCTTGGACAGATGGACCCGACATAGTCACCAGAGAAGAGAATCTCTGGTCTCTTGGTCCAGGTTTAACAGGGGGACAAATCTGTGTAATCCCCGTTCCTCTGACTGAGCATGCATAGTTGCAGCGGTCTGAAATGTAGATGTGCAAACGGTACTATGTCCCTTGCCGCTACCATTAAGCCGATTTCATTCATGTACTGAGCCACCGAAGGGCGCGGATGGGATGAAAAAAAAAAAAAAAAAAACACGGCAGAAATTTAGAAACTTTGACAACCTGGACTCCGTCAGGTAAATTTTCATTTCTACAGAATCTATCAGAGTCCCTAGGAGGGAAACCCTTGAGATTGGGGATAGAGAACTCTTTCCTTGTTCACTTTCCACCCATGTGATCTCAGAAATGCCAGTACTACGTCCGTATGAGACTGGGCAATTTGGATGTTTGACTCCTGTATCAGGATGTCGTCTAAATAAGGGGCCACTTCTATGCCCCGCGGTCTAAGGACCGCCAAAGCGACCCCAGAACCTCCATAAAGATTCTTGGGGCTGTAGATATCCCAAAGGAAAGAGCTACAAACTGGTAATGCCTGTCTAGAAAGGCAAACCTGAAAAACGATGGTGATCTTTATGCATCACAATGTGAGGATAAGCATCCTTCAAATCCATTGTAGTCCTCTATTGACTCTCCTGGATCATAGTTAAGATGGTACGAATAGTTTCCATCTTAAATGACGGAATTCTGAGGAATTTGTTTAAGATCTTTAGATCCAAAATAAGTCTGAAGGTTCCCTCTCCTTGGGAACCACAAACAGATTTGAGTAAAAACTCTGTCCCTGTTCCTCTCTTGGAACTGGATGGATCTCGTACACAATGTAAGAATGCCTCCTTCTTTATCTGGTTTGCAGATAATTGTGAAAGGCGAAATCTCCCCTTTTTTTGGGGGGGAATCTTTGAAATCCAGAAGATATCTCTGGGATATAAATTCCAATGCCTAGGGATCCTGGGCATCTCTTGCCCACGCCTGGGCAAAGAATGAAAGTCTGCCCCCTATAGGATCCGTTACCGGATAGGTGTCCGTTCCTTCATGCTGCCTTAGAGGCAGCAGCAGGCTCCTTGGCCTGCTTATCTTTGTTCCAGGTCCGATTGTCTCCAGACCGCCTTGGACTGAGCAAAAATTCCCTCTTGTTTTGCCTTAGAGGAAGAGGATGCCACACCTGCCCTGAAGTTTTTAAAAGGTACGAAAATTAGACTTTTTTTTTTTTTTTGCCCTTGATTTAGACCTATCCTGAGGAAGGGCATGACCTTTTCCTCCAGTGATATAAGCAATAATCTCCTTCAAACCAGGCCAGAATAGGGTCTGCCCCTTGAAGGGAAGTTAAGTAGCTTATTTATTAAAGTCACGACAGCTGACCATGATATAAGCCATAGCGCTCTGCGCGCCAGTATAGTAAAAAAACAGAATTCTTAGCCGTTAGTCTAGTCAAATGAACAAGGCATCAGAAAACAAAGGAATTGGCTAGCATAAGCTTGTCAAATATATTCATCCAATGGAGTCGCTTAACTGTAAAGCCTCATCAAGAGACTCAACCCAGAACGCCGCAGCAGCAGTGACAGAAGCAATGTATGCAAGGGGCTGCAGGATAAAACCCTGTTGAATAAACATTTTTTATCCATTGGATCTAAAAAGCACAACTGTCCTCGTCAGAGGTAGTGGTACGCTTAGCTAGAGTAGAAACTCTTCTCTCCACCTTAGGAACTGTCTGCCAGAAGTCCCGTGTGGTGGTAACTATTAGAAAACATTCTTCTAAAAAATAGGAGGGGAAGAGAACGGCACACCTGGTCTATCCCATTCCTTATTAAAAAAAATTTTTAGTAAACCTCTTTAGGTATTTGAAAAACATCAGTACACACCGGCACTGCATATTATTTATCCAGTCTACACAATTTCTCTGGCCCTGCGATTGTACACATTCATTCAGAGCAGCCAAAGCCTCCCTGAGCAACAAGTGGAGGTTCTCAAGCATAAATTTTAAATGTAGAAATATCAGAATCAGGTTAAATCATCTTCCCTGAGTCAAAAAAAAAATAAAAAAATCACCCACAGACTAAGCATATTGTGAGGTAGTATCATACATGGTTCTTAAAGCGTCTGTATGCTCTGTATCTACCCCCAGAGCTAACTGCTTTCCTTTAATTTCAGGTAGTCTGACTAATACTGCTGCCAGAATATTATTCACCACCTTTGCCATGTCTTGTAAAATAAACGCTATGGGCGCCCTTGATGTACTTGGCGCCATTTGAGCGTGAGTCCCTGAAGCGGGAGTCGAAGGGTCTGACACGTGGGGAGAGTTAGTCGGCATAACTTTCCCCTCGACAGAATCCCCTGGTAAAGAAACGCTATGGGTGCCCTTGATGTACTTGGCGCCATTTGAGCGTGAGTCCCTAAAGCGGGAGTCAAAAGGTCTGACACGTGGGGAGAGTTAGTCGGCATAACTACCCCCACGACAGAATCCTCTGGTGAAAATGTTTTTAAAGACAAAAAATGATCTTTATTGTTTAACATGAAATCAGTACATCTGGTACACATTCTAAGATGGGGTTCCACCATGGCTTTAAAACATAATGAACACAGAGCTTCCTCTATGTCAGACATGTTAGAACAGACTAATAATGAGACTAGCAAGCTTGGAAAACACTTTAAATCAAGTTAACAAGCAAATATATAAAACGTTACTGTGCCTTTAAGAGAAACAAATTTTGCCAAAATTTGAAATAACAGTGAAAAAAGGCAGTTAAACTAACAAAATTTTTACAGTGTATGTAACAAGTTAGCAGAGCATTGCACCCACTTGCAAATGGATGATTAACCCCTTAATACAAAAAACAGATTAACAAAACGAAAAATATGTTTTAAACAGTCATAACAGCTCCTACTTTTGAAGCCCTTTTGAGCCCTTCAGAGATGTCCTATAGCATGCAGGGGACTGCTGAGGGAAGCTGAATGTCACTGTTTGTAATTTTAACTGCACCAACTGTAACTTTTATCCTATAACAGTGGAAAGCCTCAGGAAACTGTTTCTATGCAAAATTTAAGCCAGCCATGTGGAAAAAACTTAGGCCCCAATAAGTTTTATCACCAAACATATGTTAAAAAACGATTAAACATGCCAGCAAACGTTTTAAAACACATTTTTACAAGAGTATGTATCTCTATTAATAAGCCTGATACCAGTCGCTATCCCTGCATTTAAGGCTTTACTTACATTACTTCGGTATCAGCAGTATTTTCTTAGTCAATTCCATTCCTAGAAAAATATTTTACTGCACATACCTTATCTGCAGGAAAACCTGCACGCCATTCCCCCTCTGAAGTACCTCACTCCTCAGAATGTGTGAGAACAGCAAATGGATCTTAGTTACGTCTGCTAAGATCATAGAAAAACGCAGGCAGATTCTTCTTCCAAATACTGCCTGAGATAAACAGCACACTCCGGTGCCATTTAAAAATAACAAACTTTTGATTGAAGAATAAACTAAGTAGAAAGCACCACAGACTCTCACAACCTCCTATCTATGTTGAGGCTTGCAAGAGAATGACTGAATATGGCAGTTAGGGGAGGAGCTATATAGCAGCTTTGCTGTGGGTGGACTCTTGCAGCTTCCTGTTGGGAAGGAGAATATATTCCATAAGTAATGGATGATCCGTGGACTGGATACACTTAACAAGAGAAATATTATTTTATAGAAGAATTAAAAACTATTTAAATTATACAGGAGAAAACTAAGGTTCACAGTAAAACGACACTGCACATGCAAAAACCACAGTGAATTTCCTATGTATAACTTAAATTCAAAGCACATTGTTTAACTTATTGTAAAAATTAGTTTCCCTGCCTTTTGCTAGTGGGCTGAACAGGAGCATTTCATGGATGTAGCTGATATTTCTCTTTCAGGTCTTGTGTATTCTCTAAACATTTTTCCCCTGTAGATCTTGCTGTTTTTTCCACGCAACCTGAAAGGTGGTGATATTATGTCATATTGCACAAAGCATTTATTACCCTAACATAAAAACGCATGAAGCGATTGTAAGGCTGGGTAATCTCATATTATAGTGCACCCCTTGCTAACTTCACTCTCCCAGTGGTTTCTCTTTCCAGAAAGCTCCTTTACTTTCTATGGGAGACATCTTGCTACTTGCAGGGACAGTCCCTTTTTGAGATAATTCCTTAAGGGCAGCCCATGCAAGTGTCAGAGTGGGTTTTCATTAAATGCAAAAGGTAAATGTAAAAATGTGTATAAACTTTACACTAACAAAGGATATGCCAGAAATAATCCATAAGTATGTTCTTGTCTTCTTAATGGCTCTGGATGATACCTACAAAAAAGAAAGAATGTAGCAATCGTGAAGTCCTGTGAATGTGAAAAGCAACAAAGGAAAATGTATTAAACAAGATAAAAAATGAGGGGGCACATAGACAAAAATGAGCAAATAAAAAAGAGATTCAAATTGACCCTTTCGTGACTGGATTAAAGTGTCTACATCGGAACAACTGTTCCGATGTAGACAAATTGAAACCACGCTATCGTGTACTCGATCGCGAGATTTCAATTATTGGATCGCGTCTGGGGGGCGTCCCTACAACCCTAGGAACGCCCTCCAGACCGCAATCAAATTCTGGAAGCACAGCAGGCTTTAGGACAGCCGTTGGCTATGACGTTCTATTCCGTCATAACGGCTCTAAAGCCCAGTGTAATAATGACAGAATAGAACGGCATAATGGCATGAAAAGGTTAAGCAATAATTAGGTGTATATATAAAACACAACATACATCTATGTGCAAGTAAACATAGAGTGTTATGATAGTCCCAAAAATTGGACCAGTGCTGTGCACTGTCCACGATGTATGTGGGCATCCACAGATGATGAAAAGATGATGGCCGCACTCCTCACAGATAAATCCGGATAAAACAAAAAGCAAGACAGAGGGGCGCCTCGTGCAGATCAACCAGCAATAGCGCCCTTGTGCTAGTAGTCGCAAGCTGATATCTCTGGGTGTATCAGCTCACCCACTCCTGGTCTCACCAAACAAACTGGATTACAAGCAGGATACAGAGTTCACATCCATGTAGCACTCCAATGAGCGAAAAAATATAAGGTGCTTTTCACTATACTTGAAGGGACACTGTACCCAAAATTTTTCTTTTGTGATTCAGATTGAGCATGACATTTTAAGCAACTTTCTAATTTACTCCTATTATCAAATTTTCTTAATTCTCTTGGTATCTTTATTTGAAATGCAAGAATGTAAGTTTAGATGCCGGCCCATTTTTAGTGAACAACCTGGGTTGTCCTTGCTGATTGGTAGATAAATTCATCCACCAATAAAAAAGTGCTGTCCAGCGTACTGAAACCAAAAAAAAGCTTAGATGCCTTCTTTTTCAAATAATGATAGCAAGAGAACGAAGAAAAATTGATAATAGAAGTAAATTAGAAAGTTGCTTAAAATCGCATGCTCTTTCTGAATTACAAAAGAAAAAATTTGGGTTCAGTGTCCCTTTGAGTTAAAAACTTGTTTTTTTTTTAAAAACAACAGATTAAAAACAACAATCAGTGAATAAGGGGGTGTCCAAATAATCCCCCTATTATGCAATGCTCTGGAATAGCCGTTTCATCAGGCATAAAGCACCTTATACGATACCTACTATTTAAATATTTTGTTAACCAATCAACAAACACGCCGCCCATTCTGGGTGTATTTCAAACACGTGTTCTTAAAGTGAAAGTAAAGTTATACTAATTGTTCGTTAGAAATGTAACTTAATTACAAAGTAAAGTGTACTTTAATTCATAATTATGTATAGATCGCTTTATAAATCTCTATATTTAGTTATTTAGTTTGCCGAATATTGTCGCCTTTGCTCCACCTGCATAATTTTTTTTTTTTCTTATAACAGCGTGACGTTTTCATCCGTATCTAACGGATTGGTTCCCCCATTGGCATCTAACTCACCATGATTACCTCCCACTTGTTCTAATGCGCATGCGTGAAACCTTTCATTGTATCGCAGACCACTAGCACGTTCACGGAAGCCGCTAAGTGACTAAACAATGAATCAAAAGAATAATTGCTAGTATGTATCTTTGCGGATAAAGTTAGCGCATGCGCATAGATTAGCAATCACGAGAATGCGCACGTTGACTTACGCATGCAGCGTGTGGGACAGCAGAAATCAGTTGAATACAGAAACCCAGAAAAGAGCGAGTGGGCGGAGGAAGGGTAATAAAACGGCGATCATAAATATATAAAATATAACCTTTCTAAAAAATGTATTTAAAAATGAAGTTAGCGACTATAATCTTGGTGACTATATTATACTATAGCAATATTGTCCACTTGAAACATTTACTTTCACTTTAACAAATCATAGATTAATATTGTTGCCATTGCAACATTATAACATTGTATCCTATGTGGCTAAACATTCCATATATCACAAATAATATTATATAACATACACAATCCTAGACCAGTGAACAAATGTATACATTCAAATCAAATCAAAATGCATATCAGTTTTAGTGACCTATATCAATATCCTCCAACAGCCAGCAATCCAAGTCCGTATAAGCAAGTTATATGCTTGTATCCCAGATCTATCTCATTATTATATTATGTGACCCATTTATTTCTAATGTCTTGTTTATGGTTCATTACCTCGTCCTTATTTTAGCTCAGTGATACCAATAGTTTAACAGTAGTCACCCTTTATGTGATTCTTCATGTACTTTTCCATATGTGTCATTATTCCATGCGACCGCGGCTGGTCGATCTCTAAATAGCTAATGTGTTAAATGGTTTACACGGAAATCACTTATAACGAAATTCTATGCGAGGTTTGTTCTACTGCATATGTCACTGTTCCATGTGACAGTTATTGGCCAATCTCTTACCGGCGGCATATTCAGTAGTGTTAACGTCACTATTACACATGACATCACAGATGCCTAATCTCTTAGTTGCGCTATACTCAGTGGTGCGTACGTCACCATTGCCCGTGACCACACCTGCCCAATCACATTCCTTCAACATGTAAAAACGCTTCAACTGAACAGTCTAAGTCCAAATCAAGTCCCAGTCTATTTAGGTTCTGCTTCTTCTTTTTACTTATAGCTAAGTTATAGCTCTTGAATACGTAAGTACGGTCCTTTCCTTTATTGCTGTTTTACACCCAGAAGACTTCAATTTTGCTACTTCCTTAATTTTTTTGGAGCTTTCATCAAAAGCCAATAAGTATATACTTTTTGACATATCCTTTGTTTGAGGTTGATTTTTCATTTCTGGCCCCGCAAAGTTTTGATCATCGGGTGATATATTTGTAAAAGTTAACATTAAACTTTCGTGGTTCAGAGTATGACATTTAAGATACTTTTCATTTTTTTTAATTTATGAAATGTACTTTGTTCTCTTGGTATACTTTGTAAAAAAAACATACCTAGGTAGTTTTAGGAGCAGCACTGCACTACTGGGAGGTAGCTGGTGATTTGTGGTTACACAAATATGCCTCTTGTCATTCTGGCAGGTCCCAGTAGTGGATCACTGCTTTGGAGATTACTTTATATATGTGCTTAAACATTTTACTTTTAAAACTTTTATTTTATATGCAAGTTTTTTTGCATCGTAGAGTTTAATTAACTTATGTCAATTTTAGGGATGGATTAAAAATCTATTTAAAAACATTCATTTTTAGAGTAGTGTTTAACTGGCCTTTTTTTTAAAAAAAAAAAAACAACTGTTCTATGTCAATACAGCTGTGCTTGATAGCAGTGAAACCAATTTAAAACAAATGCAATAAATATACCACAGATGTCAGTATGTGGGGAGTTGGGGAAAGACAAGTTTATTTATTTAACATGTTAGAAGACCCTTTTACACTTCAGCTAATGTGATCAGATAGGGACTTGTAAGAAATTGCCGGATTTCACTTAAAGAGATGGTAAACCCACATTTTTTCTTTCATGATTCAGACAGAGCGTGCAATTGTAAGCAACTTTCTAATTTACTCCTATTATCATTTTTTTCTTCCTGTTCTTGGTATCTTTATTTGAAAAGCAGAAATGTATGTTTAAGAGCCTGCCCATTTTTGGTTCAGAAACTGGGTTGCACTTGCTGATTGGTTAGTTACATTTAGCCACCAATATCCCGGTTCTGAACCAAAAATAGGCTGGCTCTTAAACATACATTTCTGCTTTTAAAATAAAAATACCAAGAGAAGGAAAACAAATTGATAATAGGAGTTAATTAGAAAGTTGCTTACAATTGCATGCTCTATCTGAATCGTGAAAGAAAAAAAATTGGGTTTACTATTCCTTTAATGACCAGAGCCAACACATAACCTGCTTACTAGGATATTGAGAAAGACAGACATGTAGATATTTTTCTTATAGTAGTTATCCTTGTTTGTGTCATTAGTATCTGTGCATGTGCTTCATCTGTGGCTGGTTTTGTCTTGTAATTATACAGTTGGCTTTAGCAGTTGGACTGAATTTAAGAACCTTCCTTAGAATTCGCCCTTGTAAAGATAATACAGTTGTTATACATTTACCGAACATTGGTATCAAGCAAATCTGGGATATCTCTCAACTTCAGACCCTGGTGCCTATATTGGAAGGTAAGTTCAAATAACATTTTATTCTGTTTTGGTTAAATTCCTATATATATATATATATATTCACTTCTATTATAACATATTTAATAGACTTACAAAAAAAAAGGCAGAAACTTTGGGACAAGACGACGATCTAGTTTAATAGTTACTAGTTCTACTTGCAGTTGTTTATGGAAACCTCTCCCTTTAATCTATATAGTTTTGTCTTCCTTTTGCGGCAATGACTAACTATACTCTAGCTTGATAACCATCAATAGTATTGGAGGATATAAAAGATTTAAATAGGGCAGCTAAAACCGTTTTTTAACGTTACTTTAACATGAGGTCGATGGCTATAGTGACTAGTGTAGGGTTAGGTATAAAATTCATCTCTGGGCTGGAACACAATAACGTAATTTGTTGCAGTCCTCTTTGCAGCTAAGAGATTAATGTCAACTTCTACATTTTGTGAAATTTTTAATATCATTTTTGCCACTTTAGCAGCTTCAGAATGCAATTTTGCCTATTGATGCCAATATTTTTACAATAAAACAGTGTTATCAACTATTATATGTGCTGAGAAACTATTAAGAATTCTGAATTACCCAGTGGATTTCTGCAGGAGATAACATCTCCGTGTTTGCATTGTATGAACTAATAATCTTTTTAGGTTATTGTAAATTAGCTGTCTTCATAACAGAATTTATAGAACTTTACAGAACTATCAAGTTTTCAAATGATTCAATTGGGCTACATGACTCCAGCTCAACTTATTAAAAAATCTCCTGTGTATCACTAATCAGAAATGTTTACCTCATATTGTGTACAAGGGACATGGCAAAATCATGAGTCTCAAAGCTTATGAAGAAGGTTTACTGTATATTTCTAAGATGGGGAGTGCAGAAGTCGCTGATCTCAGTGTTAAAGTGAAGGCCCGGTTTTGAATAAACCTATTAAAAACAAGGGCACTTTAATTCATCAAAATTGACATTTCACTGTTTTCTTCAAAAACTTACCTTTTAATCCTGGCAGCCGTTCCAGCACTTCCTCCGCCCGTTGCAAGCCGTCTTCGCGGGTCCAAAATTACGAATCCGGCTTCCTCCAATCACAGAGTTGCATCAGGCCAAGATTCCCCCGGGGGGGGGGGGGGGAGCTGTGATTGGAGGAAGCCTAATTCGTAATTTCTGACGTCTGCAGAGGCTTGCAACGGCCAGGGGAATCGCTGGAGCGGCATTAAGGATTAAAAGGTACGTTTTTGAAGAAAACAGTGAAATGTCAATTTTGATGAATTAAAGTGCCCTTGTTTTAAATTGTTTTATTAAAAACCGGGCACTTATTCATCAAAATGGACCTTCACTTTAAAGGGACACTGAAGTCTAAATTAAAGTTTGATGATTAAGATAAAGCATGCAATTTAATCCCCCCATGTATATTATTATCAAAATGTGCACATTTTTAGATGCACACTTTCTCCTACTGAGCATGTGTAAAAGTGCACAGTATATACATTTTTGTGTTTGTTTGTTTTTTGTTGCCATTATGCTATAAGAGTTTCAGTGCGTTGAGCGCTTTCAGTATAATATCATGTACTTAATTAGGACAAAGTTTCATTACGAAGAGTTTCAGAATTTTTAGCTAAGGTTGCTTCGGACTTTCATTGCTCAAAATATATTGTTTTACATTCTTACTGTCCAGATAAATATATTATGAATGGTAAATGCAAAGTCTGTATGAGTTTAGATGTTTATGCCATTATGTTGATAGAATAGATTGAAGGAAAACTAATTTCCTCACCAGCAAAATCATTACCAACTGAATTTGAGTTCCAGTTTTCAGAAGGGCTCAAGGATTGATCTACCTGGGCAGTAGAAGCAGATGGAGTTTGACAATCAGCCTCCACAAAAAATGGGGGAGGGGGTGAGTTCTGTTATTTCTTGATAAAGATATACAGGGATTGGTGTTTAAATCAAAATGGTTCCTAATTATGTTTTTATTTAGTATGCAATGTAACATAGCAGTTATGTATTCAATCCTTTATTTATCTCCCCTGCTTTCTTTCATGCTACATGTTTATTGCTTAGGTTGCTTTAAAGATGAGCCTACAAGTCCAAGCCCAGAGCACCTGGATGCACTGAAGAGATTTGCAGGATTTGCTACAGGATCAAAAGACACAGGAGATCTTGCTTTAATCACTTTCCTGTACCTTTACTTATGCATCTGTGGTAGGTAAGTCACATTTTTTTTATGGCTTGGTATCATTGAAGCCTAACACAGTTCCTGACTATTCAAAATGAAAATACCCTTTCATACAGGTGAAAAAATAAAATATAACTTCTATTAGGCAATTGTTATCATCATTCAAACAGCTGTGTGAACTGAACAAAACTTTACCAAAAGATATGGCATTGCATTTGTGTGCACAAGTACTGTAACCTACCTTGGCACAAACACACACTTAAACATTAAGGGCTAGATTACAATCGGAGCCCAAAAATATTAGCTCTGTTGTGCGCTAGTGTCACTTGAGTTAAATTAGTAGCGCTTAAATGTTTTATATTTAGATATTAGCTTTTGAAGAAAAGTCTAGAGCACACAAACATCAGGATGTCAGTGCAGGTGTGTTAATCCCTTACATAATAATAAACGTCATGCTGAAAAACTCCTTTTGGCTATGGCTCAAGCACTAACCAAAGGTGCCCTAAATATCCACTTAAAGGGACAGTCTAAACTACATTAAACTTTCTTGATTCAGATAGGGTATGCAATTTTTAAACATCTTTCCAATATACGTTTATCATCAAAGTTGCTTTGTTCTTTTGTTGTTCTTTGTTGAAAGCTAAATTGAGGTAGACTCATATGCTAATTGCTAAGCCATTGAAGGCCTCCTCTAATCTCAGTGCATTTTTACAGCTAGACAGCACTAGTTCATGTGTGCCATATAGATAACATTGGGCTCACTCCCATGGAGTAATTTAGTGTTGTATTGAAATGTAAGTTAAAAACCCTGCACACATACACATATGTACCCACACACACACATTCACATACACAAATTCCAAGAAGGTCAGCACAATCTCACCCACAGGTAGTAATGCCACGGTGCACTGCTAAAAAAAATATCCAATCCATCCGAAGGTACAGGCACTCAATGTTTTTTAAAAAAAAAATAATTTCATTTATTGATACAAATGAAGACATAACGTTTTGGCACATTGCTGTGCCTTTGTCAAATGTCAAAAAACAATACAGCAGGTAACCTAAATCTAATGACAAACTATTAAAAACCCACTCCTTTTATACTTATTAATTACCACCACCTTTACGATCGTATCACCATCAGACACCTGTGTGTGACGTCATCGAAGTGCACCCGATGCACAAAGCGTCATGACGTAGGTGCCGACGTTTTCGTGGCAACGTCTATAAACAAACACTATCTAGCCTGGTCACTTGTAAACGACGATCGCACACAACAAGTGTTTATATGTGAACATCGATCACAGATGATCAAACAGGGGATGATATGTGTAAATAAGTCAATCAAGCGGTAAAGCCAATGAAGGTATATTGGGCTAAATGAAAAAATGTGCAATCAGACAAGATGCCACACAGATCCATTATAAGATACCAATAGCAATGACAACAAGCCCAGACCTGACATAGCAACTACCGAGTGATTCACATGCAGAGAATCATCACATTGCATATTATGCACTTTTACAAATCATATGGCTTAAAATAAAAGTCTACATTAGTACTAGCTGTACATAAATAAATAATAACAACCAGAATAAAGAATATATCCTGAGGCTGTATAGCATAATCCATGAAGGGATCCAAGGATACGACAATGCTTCATGCCTCTAAGGTATATGTTAGAAACATTAATAAATAGCGAGAACCCGTTGGGAGATGCCATTGGACGAGTAGGAGTATCATTAGGTAGAGCAGGGGAAATATTCCTCCAATCATGAGGCCTTTAATAGAAAGGTCTGAAGTCCAGGGAAGTGTTAAGGCCCCTTGGGGTTAAGGTGTCCAGCCGATAGATCCACCTACGTCATGACGCTTTGTGCGTCGGTGCACTTCGATGACGTCCCACACAGGTGTCTGATGGTGATACGATCGTAAAGGTGGTGGTAATTAGATAAGTATAAAAGGAGTGGGTTTTTAATAGTTTGTCATTAGTTTTAGGTTACCTGTTTTATTGTTTTTTGACATTTGACAAAGGCATAGCAATGTGCCGAACCGTTATGTCTTCATTTTAACTTGTATCAATAAATGAAATAAAAAAAAAAAACGACCATTGAGTGCCTGTACCTTCAGATGGAATATATATAATTGTTGTTGAATTTCCCCCAGAAATGAACTTTACCAAGCAGTGATTCAACCTACTCCCAGCTGATGAGTGGCAAAAACCACGAAACAGCTGTCCTGGGATTGGTCTGATTCACTGTACTAACCCTAGCTAAGCATAAAAGCTGTGTAATGCAGCAGTGCTAAGGCGTAAAGGGAAGCCTGTCTTAAAAAGCAGGCTAAAAGTAAAAAGGTGAGTCATTGTGAACCTCATTTGCATATCTTACCCAGATTCCTTTGCTGCATTGGAAACGGTGTAGTCAGAGAGTTTCTGGGTTTAAAGCAAGTCTTCTGACTTGTTTAGATTTGTAAATGGTTTACACATTGAGTTATTTTCTCTATATTTTGTATTTAGTGGAGGATTTTAAACTCACTTTTTACCTCCCCATAATTTTAATTGAGATATATATATATATATATATATATATATTACATACACACACACACTATCGATTGTGCTCCACTTTTAATCTTTCCCTATAAACTTGGATAATTTCTGGGGAATGGGAATTAGTCAGTTGCTGAGGAGAGGACCTGCATGGAGACTAATTACAAATGTGTATGTGTAGAGGAATTGCATCTTTTCAAAGGGACAGAGTACTGTAAAATATTCGCCCTGTTAATGTGTTCCCAGCTATCCATTTTACCTACTGGGTTGTATTTATATTGTTTAAAACATAAAAAAAAATCTGAAATAGTTGCTTTTGCCTGTTGAATATACCACATTCACTGAAAATTGAAATACTACAGTATTGGTTATAGGAAAGCTGGATAAAGAAGAGGCAGCAGCAGAAATCATCCTCCTAGTGGAATGTGGGGGAGAGAGATTCCAGAGTCCATGTGAAAAGATGTCCCTGCAGGAACTTTGAATACATTTAACCGTTGCTTGCCTGAGTACATTGCACCTTCAACTGTAATGTCACACAAGCACGTACTGTACATAATCAGTTGGATATCATACAGTCATAGGGAAAATTATGCAAATCCTGTCATGCTTAAGAGAGAAACATTATACTGTCTGGGGAAGAACCTGCTAAAAAGCATTGGAGGGCAATATAGAGAAATAGTCAGTGCAATACAACAAAGGTTTATTTTTTAAGGCTGCTGTGATTTATAGTTTCTTCGGATAACCTTTTTTGAAATGTCACACTTTTAAATCTATCACAATTTGTTGTTTTGGATATTATTGATGACAATGTAGTTTTCCTTATATTGAAACAGATTTTCCTAAATTGTTGTCTATAAAACCTTTTGCAAAGACAGTTTGATATTTCCAGCATTTATTTAGCCTTTTAAAGGGAAGTGGAAAATTCCATTCCAGGGTATAAAAGATATATTTCTTTCCTAAGATATGGTGAGTCCACGGAGTCCTCAACTACTGTAGAGAATATCACACCTGGCCAGCAGGAGGAGGCAAAGAGCACCAAAGCAAAGCTGTTAAGTATCACTCCCCTCCCACAATCCCAAGTCATTCTCTTTACCTTCGGCGCAAGAAGGAGGTGAAGTTTAGGTGTCTGAATAAGATTTTCTTTACTCAAGAGTTTATTATTTTGAAAGCCAGAGTAGGTTTGCTCTGATCTTTCCTCCTAAGATTGGGTTTAGCTGTACTCCACGTCAGTCTCTTCAGTAGGGCAGTGGTAGCTTTCAAGCAGTTAGGAACTTATGAGGTGGGCCTTACTGCATTTTCTTAACAGGTTGCTGCCTTTATGTAGAAAGCCAGAGTAGGTTTACTCTGTCCTTTCTTGTTTTCACAGGTCTCTGAGGTGTGGCTTCCTCTCATGCTGGGTGAGCTGTCCTCCTGCCGGACAGCCAGAGGTGCAGGTAAGTGCCATTTTTTGTTTTTTTATGAAAAAGATCACTGGCACTAAAGCAGGAGCTGCACTAATTCTGGGGTTACATGCCTGAGATGACAAACAGGTTATTATGGCAGGGAGCAAGCACTGCGGGTGACATTTGAGAATGTTAATTGGAGACTCAGTGTGTTTAACTTCACTACATATCCGGTTGAGTCAGATGGGTGATTGCTTTGTTTGAGTTTACTTCATTACTCCGGAGGTAACTGATTTAGAATCGGGCTATATTTTCTGATCGATATTTGCCTTAATGGCCGTCGGGACCGTCTCTGACAAGAAGGGAGGCGGATCCTTGGTCTCTAACGGTACTTCCCACTAAAAGCGAGCGTTTTCCTACACTAAAGTGGGCAGCTTCCAGCGGATCACTAATTTGCTCTGCAGAGACCTACTGGAGCTTCTGCGATCAAAGAGGAAGTTTAAGGTCACTTTTCTACTCCTGAGTGCAGAGGGGGCAGGAAGGCACCTCAGTAATAACACTGAGGTGTAGAGGTTGTTTGTATTTAATCCTCCGTGGTGAGGAGGTATTGCCATGTAATTGGGTTTCCTATTAAATTGCATTGAGAAACTGGGTTAAGTCCTTGATTCCTTTGGGAATGGATATAATTTTTTTTTTTGCTCACTGTTAATTTGGCTGCAATATAGACTTAGAGATATTGCTCCCCTGTTGCATGTAAGCTTTGTATGAATAACCAAGTTGAACCCCCTTTGCCTTTTTGTTCTCCTTGTATTGAGAGGACATTAATGTTTAAAGATAGGCTTTTTGATGCTGAGCCACCACTCTCTCAGGTTGATGCTGCTCAGGCAATGCCGCAGATTTCTCCAAGCCTGCTCAGGCAATGCCGCAGATCACCCCAAGCCTTAAAGTGCCAGTAAACCTAGGAAATAATGTTATATAATTCTGCACATAGTGCAGAATTATATAACATTAGCTTAGCTCCAGAGTTCAAAAGTAAATAGTTAAAAAGATATCACGCAAAGAAAACAGAACACCGCTCTTGGCTCTACTGAGCGGGTCTGTTTTCTTCTGCTAAGGGCATCTGGGCACGCTGTCTAATCACAGCCGGCCCGATAGGGCTATTAAATTCAATGTAGCTCGCTCCCGTAACCAGACCAGAGCGGGAGCGAGCTACATTGATTTTAATAGTGCGATCGGACGTGCTGTAAATAGACAGCGTGCCCGTGATGCGCTTAGCAGAAGAAAACAGACCCGCTCAGCAGAGCCAAGAGCGGCGTTCTGTTTTCTTTGCGTGATATCTTTTTAACTATATACTTTTGAATTCTGGAGCTAAGCTAATGTTATATAATTCTGCACTATGTGCAGAATTATATAACATTATTTCCTAGGTTTACTGGCCCTTTAACGGCATCACATGCAGTGCCTTGCAGTTCCTCACAATCTCCTGGAGGAGTTCTTTTGCATGCAGAAATTGCCGCCCAGGTATCCTCTGCGGTATCTGAGGCATTAGCTGCCATTCTCTTGCTTCAGGGAAGACACAAGAGGAAAATCAAAGAATCGGAGAGTAAGGTTTCTGATTCTGTTCCGGCTAACCAAGTTGCTCTTTCTCATAAATCGGAAGAGAAGGATACATCGGTAGCCTCTGAGGGTGAAATCTCAGATTTGGATAGTATTATTCCTTCTTCTGATACTGAAGTTGTATCCTTCAGGTTTAAGCTTGAACACCTTCGTGTTTTGTTAAAGGAGGTTTTGGCTACCCTGGATGACTCTGATACTTCTGTTGTTGTCAATCCTAAGAAATCTAGTAAATTGAATAGATACTTTGATGTTCTTTCCTCTGTGGAGGTGTTTCCTGTGCCAGACCGTACTAGGGAAATTATTACTCGGGAATGGGAGAAGTGCGGCAGCTTTTTGGTTTGACGCACTGTCTGAGTCTCTCCAAACAGACTCAGTTGGAGGAGATATAGGATTAAGGCTCGTAAGTTATCCAATTCCTTTATTACTGATGCTTCTTTGCAGGTCATTAAGTTAGGAGCCAAAATATCTGGTTTCTCTGTATTGGCACGTAGAGCGTTATGGCTGAAATCTTGGTCAGAGGATGTTTCATCCAAGTCAAAACTGGCGATTCCTTACAAGGGTAAGACATTGTTTTGGACCTGGTTTGGCAGAAATTATTTCCGATATCATGGGAGGTAAAGGGTCTTTTCTGCCACAAATAGGAAGAAGAATAGGCCGAAAGGACATCAGAGTAATTTTCGTACCTTTCGTAACTTCAGAGGTAAATCTTCCCCCTCCTCTGCCAAGCAGGATCAATCCAAGCCTTCTTGGAAACCCAATCAGTCTTGGAACAAAGGGAACAATCTAAGAAGCCCGCAGCTGAGTCTAAATCATCATGAAGGGGTTGCCCCCGATCCGGGATCGGATCAAGTGGGGGGCAGAATTTCTCAGTTCTCTCAAGCATTGATACGAGATGTCCCAGATCCTTTGGCAGTGGACATAGTATCCCAGGGTTACAAGTTAGAATTCAAGACCTTTTCCCCCCAAGGGCAGGTTCTACCTCTCAAGATTATCTGCAAACCAAATAAAGAGAGAGGCGTTCTTGAAATGTCTACAGGCCCTTTCCTGCCTATGAGCGATTGTTCCCATACACACGGATTATCACAAATTTCTGCTTTTTTTGCTTTTCTGGACAAACATTATCAGTTTGTGGCTCTTACATTCGGTCTTGCCACAGCTTCCAGAATTTTCTCAAAGGATCTGGGGGCTCTTTTGGCAGTGATTCAGTCTCGGGAAATTGTTGTGGCGCCCAATCTGGACGATATCTTGGTGCAGACGCCATCTTTTGAACTAGCAAAATCTCACACAGAGATCTAACTGTCTTTTCTTCGTTCCCACAGATGGAAGGTGAATTTGGAAGAGAGTTCTCTTGTTCCAGTTACAAGGGTAGTTTTCTTATGGACCATTATAGAATCCCTGGCAATGAAAATATTTCTGACGGAGGTCAGAAGAAACAAGATTCTTTCTGCTTGCCTCTCTCTACAGTCGACTGTACGCCCATCAGTGGCCTAATGTATGGAGGTAATTGGCCTAATGGTTTCTTTCAAGGATATCGTCCCCTTTGCACAATTCCATTTGAGAGCGCTGCAGTTATGCATGCTCAGTCAATGGAACAGGGATTTGCGGATCTGTCTCAGAGGATAGTGCTAGATCAGTCGACAAGAGATTCTCTCCTGTGGTGGCTGTCTCAGGAACATCTCTCTCAGGGGACATGTTTTCGGAGAACTTCTTGGGTGATTGTGACCACGGATGCCAGCCTGATGGGTTGGGGAGCAGTCTGGGACTCGTTGATGGCACGGGGACTTTGGTCTCAGGAGGAATCTGCTCTCCCCATAAACATATTGGAGTTGAGAGCGATCTTCAATGCTTTGACGGCTTGGCCGCAGCTGGCTTTAGCCCGGTTTATCAGGCTCCAGTCCGATAACATCACCTCAGTGGCTTACATCAACCACCAGGGAGGGACTCAGAGTTTCTTAGCCATGAAGGAAGTGGCTCGGATCATTCAGTGGGCGGAAGCTCACAATTGCTGTCTGTCTGCCATCCACATTTCAGGAGTGGACAACTGGGAAGTAGATTTCCTGAGCAGACAGACCTTTTATCCCGGGGAGTGGGAACTCCATACGGAGGTGTTCTCCAGGTTAACCATCAAATGGGGGGTACCGGAGTTGGATCTGATGGCGTCTCGTCAGAACGCCAAGCTTCCAAAGTATGGTTCAAGGTCAAGGGATCCTCAGGCCTTCCTAATAGATGCGCTGGCAGTTTGCTCTCCTTCCACAAGTCACTGCTTGTAACAAACAGGAGAGGGCATTAGTGATTCTAATTGCTCCTGCATGGCCTCTCAGGATCTGGTATGCAGACTTATTGGAGGTGTCGTCTCTCCCCCCCTTGGAGACTTCCTCTAAGAAAGGACCTACTTCTTCAGGGTCCCTTCCTTCACCCACATCTCATTTCTCTGAAGCTGTCTGCTTGGAGATTGAACGCTTAGTTTTGTCTAAGCGTGGATTTTCTGAGTCGGTCATTAAGACCATGATTCCGGCTCGTAAGCCTGTTACTAGAAAGATTTACCATAAGATATGGCGTAAATATCTTTATTGGTGTGAATCCAAGGGCTACTCTTGGAGTAGAGTCAGGATACCTAGGATTTTGTCCTTTCTCCAAGAAGGTCTGGAGAAGGATTTGTCTGTCAGTACTCTGAAAGGTCAGATTTCTGCTCTATCTGTTTTGCTGCACAAGCGTCTAGTGGATGTGCCAGATGTGCAATCTTTTTGTCAGGCCTTGGTCAGAATCAGGCCTGTGTTTAAGTCTGTTGCTTCACCTTGGAGCCTAAATCTTGTTCTTAAAGTTTTGCAGCAGGCTCCATTTGAGCCACTGCATTCCATAGATATTAAGTTGTTATCTTGGAAGCTTTTGTTTCTTACTGCAGTTCTTCGTACTAAGTTTGGCTTCCTACCTAAGGTTGTTTCGGATAGAAATATCAATCAGGAAATTGTTGTTCCTTCTCTCTCCCCTAATCCTTCTTCTCATAAGGAACGTTTGTTGCACAACCTGGATATTGTGAGTGCTCTTAAATTCTATTTGCAGGCGACTAAGGATTTTCGACAGTCTTCTTCATTGTTTGTTTTTCTGGAAAACGTAAAGGTCAGAAAGCTACTGATACTTATCTTTGGTGGCGCTTTACAAGTAAATGATAATAATAATAATATTCATTTGTTTGGCGTATGAGATTGCTGGCCTCCTGAGAGAATCACAGCTCACTCTACTAGGGCTGTATCTTCTTCTTGGGCTTTCACAAAGGAAGCGTCTGTGGAACAGATTTGCAAGGCTGCAACTTGGTCCTCTTTGCATACTTTTTCCAAATGTTATAAATTTCATACTTTTGCTTCGCTGAGGCTTCTTTTGGGAGAAAGGTTTTTCAAGCAGTGGTGCCTTCCGTTTAGGTATACCTGTCTTGTCCCTCTCTAGTCCTCTGTGTCCTTTAGCTTGGGTATTGGTTCCCAACAGTAATTGAGGACTCCGTGGACTCACCATATCTTAGGAAAGAAAACAATATTATGGTGAGTCCACGGCCCGCCCTGTGTTGTAAAGACAGTTTTTTTGTTTGTTTTTTTTTTAACTAAACTTCAGGCACCTCTACACCTTGTGTTACTCCTTTTCTCCATTTTCCTTCGGTCGAATGACTGGGGATTGTGGGAGGGGAGTGATACTTAACAGCTTTGCTGTGGTGCTCTTGGCCTCCTCCTGCTGGCCAGTAGTGATATTCCCAACAGTAATTGAGGACTCCGTGGACTCACCATATCCGGAAATAAATTTATCAGGTAAACATAAATTTTGTTAAGTACTGAGTGTTGTGTGTGTTCCTTCTTCAGAGTTTAGGTCTGTGTAAATTGCAGTCCTGTTTTAATCCCACCACTCCTTTTCTTAGAGGTAGAGCATGGATTAAATATCTGTCGATACTTGTGCTCATTTAAAATGTAATGGCTTTTTGACCAAATCCCTTAATCCAAATGAAATAACCCTCTAGACCATGATAGAGCTGTTGTCACTCTTTTTGCAAAAGGTTGCAGCCAACCTCCATGTAGTTCAACCGTATTTCTTCTGGCATATTAACTTTGTGAACCATAAAAGTCATTCTTATTGATTGCTTCATGTACTGCACTTTTCTGCTTATAGTCTTACCACGAGTATAGTTCCTTAGCTGCTTTACAGTCTTCAGGAACATTGCTTGTACGACTGCTCACAGGCAAACCATATCATTTGGTGCTGCTTGATGACCTGAATGCAGAGCAAGCATTTGACTGGATTTCCTTCAGCCCCTCGGTTTCTTTAGATTTGTTTATGACAGCTTGGGTATGTGGTTATGGGTTTATTTGTCTTTGTCTGCCAAACTGTATCATTCACATGTGTTGAAACTGTGATATTTCCAAATCTACAGTTTTAAAGCAAAACATTAATTAGTGCAAAAACAGCTGAATCTTGTCAGCAAACAAGTGTCATACTAGCATGAAACATACATATGACGGTGTATGTCTTTTCATTTGGGCTTTCCTTGTATCATTTTAGTGGAATTTTTAAATAAGCTTTTATATTTTTAAACTAAATGCTATTGCTATTTTCACATCTTGTACTACAGCCAGACAGTTCTAGTTCATGGGTGCCATACAGATAACATTGTGCTCACTCCACTGGAGAATAATGGGTTCACATGAACCAGCATTAATTGGCTAAAATGCAAGATTGTAAAAAGCTAATAAAAAGGTTATGCACAACTGAGGAATTGGTAATAAAGGGATTATCTGTCTTTTTAAACAATAACACTTTTCAAGTAGACTGTCCCTTTAAACAATATTTTTATAATAATATTGGTACTGGTGAGTTTATTGCCTCTATTTATAAGAATAGTCCATAAAGTCTGAGAGGCTTTAAATCCCCCTCTAGATATACCTCTCCTATCTCTTTTCTGTGTATGAAAACACTCTCTGGTACCTTCTTAATAAGTAATTCTTCTTTTAAAGATTTTTTTTTGTCTTTTTATATATATATATATATATATATAAAACCATTTACTGGTTTAAAATTCCAAATATTAGATTTATATTCTTTTAAAGGGACAGTCTACACCAGAATTTTTATTACCCATTCCTTTATTACCCATTCCCCAGTTTTGCATAACCAACACCGTTATATTATTATACTTTTTACCTCTGTGATTACCTTGTATCTAAGCCTCTGCAGACTGGCCCCTTATTTTAGTTCTTTTGACAGACATGCATTTTAGCCAATCAGTGCTGACTCCTAGGTAACTCCACGTGCATGAGCACAATGTTATCTATATGGCACACATTAACTAATGCCCTCTAGTTGTGAAAACCTGTCAAAATGCATTCAGATAAGAGGCGGCCTCCAAGTGCTAAGAAATTAGCATATGACCTACCTAAGCTTAGCTTTCAACTAAGACAAAATTGATGATAAAAGTAAATTGGAAAGTTGTTTAAAATTGCATGCCATATCTGAATCATGAACATTTATTTTTGACTAGACTGTCCCTTTTAATGTGTGTTTTCACAGTACTTATTTTTCTGCTCTATGGAGCTGCTAGCATGAACATTTAATATAATGTAACATTGTGTGAACTCCATGTTGTTTTTTTGTTTTGTATAACCCTGTGAAAGATGCATTACAAATGCCTTTTTATAATGCTATTACATTTTCACATACTATACAAGACAGATGTCCCATTTTTATGAGCTGATAAAACTGCTTTTGTTTTTAGCTTTCTCTATAAAAATGACTATTAATCAACATATATTTATTAAATGTAGCTCTTTTTGGCAGCCAAGTGTTTAAATATTAATTAAAATTGACATTATGTACAAAACATAAGTATCATAAACATTCAGATATATTTTATATGTCCTGCCTTTGTTTTTTTGGTCAGATTGAACAGTATGCAAATAAAGACAAACTTGATTTGTTTATCCTAGAGATTTACCAAGTGTGGGTATAGCAGTTTGGTCACAGCTACCCACAGGAGCAGGATTAGGATCCAGTGCTGCATATTCTGTAAGCTTGGCTGCAGCTTTACTTACATTTACTGGGAAGATTAGTGACCCCATGCAAGAATGCTCAGAAATCTCAAGGTAATTTGTGCAGGATTGCATATCTATCTGTCTATCTATCTGTCTAGCTATCTGGGGGGGGGGGTTGGTAAGTAAAACTGATTTTTTTTTTTGTCTTAGGTTTTTTTTGTTAAATGCATGTTGTGTGTGTGTGTGTGTATATAGTACTAAATTTAGTCTGCCCAACAAGAAAAGCCTCGTCATATCCCTTTTAGATATACATACTTCATCGCCTTCATTAGTACAACCCCCCCCCAAAAAAAAAATATAAAACAGCCCAAACATAGAAGCTATTGGTTTTATAATTTTTGTCCACTTTTGCAAATCATACCCAATTTGTCTCATAAACTGTTCCTTCACACATCCCTACATTGTATTTTAGATGTTTTCAAACAGCTAAGTTCCACCGTTTTTGGGAATAAAGGATTAATTGTTAACATTCTCGTACTAATGTTTTTTGTGAGGTGCATAGAATTAGATATATTCCAATTTGTCTCATAGCCTCCTTTTTTGTATTCATTAATGGCTACATAAGCAAAGTGTTATCATCCTTTCATTTTGTATATGATATAAAAACAGGGATATAGAAGTTCTGTTATATCCTAAAACAAAATCATTATCAAAGTAGATGTTTATCTTATACTGTGATTCAGTGTCTGTTATGCATAAATTAAATGTACTAATAATATTTACTTGACAGATGAGTCACTCCTATAAAAAGCTTGTATTGTTAAAATATTGATTACTAAAGGGTTTTTCTTTCTGAGATATAACAGAAGTTGATAAAACAGAAGTTCTTGTAAAAGAAACAAATTGAAAAAGAAAGAAAAACCAGTTTTGGTCATTGGCTTTTACGTGATACAATCACTACAACCACTAGGTGGCGAGATGACACAGACATTTTTCTAATCTTTTACAATACTTGGGATTTCCTTTTTAAAAGCAAAATCATAGTTTATTTTTTTGGCTTTTACAATCACTACAGCCACCAGGTGGCATGATGACTTTCTTTTATATCCTAAAGGAAGAATAAGTGTGTATTACCATTCCTAACATGATTGTTTATACTGCTAAGTCTTGGTTTTACTAAGATCATTCATCTTATTTTTATTCATTATTGTTACTATGCATCATTTGTTTTTTTCTATGGCTTTTGCAGTGTTTATTATACCTCTCTGCTGAGTTGCTCTTGATTAGCATATTACATAGTACTTTTTCTTTTCTTTGACAGGTGGACACAGACGGAGCTTGATCTTATTAACCGTTGGGCTTTTACTGGTGAAAAAATAATTCACGGAAATCCATCAGGCGTGGACAATGCTGTAGGAACATGGGGTAATCAGAGCTTGCCATCTCCTAGGACACGGAGTCATCTGAATCATGGCTCCTAGAAATTTTATTTTGGTTACAAATATTTTGGATTTATAAAATTAAAAAACTTCCTTGCCTGGCTTCTAAAAATGTGTGACTGAAAACTAAATATTCGAATGCAGCTATCAGTTCCTAGGGGAATAAACTGACAGGTAAAAAGGCTGTGTCTGTTTTACACTATAATGATTGATTAAAATCCTATTTATCTATTTTTATCTTATTGAAATTGTAAGCGCTTCAGGTAGACATCACATTGCTGAATAGGAAGGAAAGCAGTCTTGTTAACTACAGTCTGTTGTTACCTTAGAGCAGGAAGGACCTGGGGTCACATGAGGCCTCTTGACAAATCGTTTCTCTCTTTACCATTAAATCTATAAAGCAGATCACTAGTATAGCTACTATGGATAGGTTATCTCCGCCTGCTATCACAAAGGTGGCTTACTGATTGGACAGCATCAGGACCAATAAGATGGATATAATTTCAGTCAGCTAGTGAGGCAGATTCATTAGCATCATGTCTTAAATCTTGAGGGATTCTAGTAATGTTGGATCATGTTGACTTTTTTTGTAAGGGTCATTACTGTGTGGTACTGTGTGGTAGGTGTCATTTGTAGTCTTGTAAAGCCCTAGGTGGCTGTCTAGTTTGCTCTCCGCCTCTGAGAAAAGCCAGTCCTAGAACTACACTTTGAACTCTTCTTATTTTAGAGAAATCGGCACTTGTTATTGAGCAATTTATTAATTATAATTAATTTCTATGTTTTTTTTTTTGTTTCAAGGTGGTGCTTTGCAATATCAAGCTGGGAAAATAAGCCAGATGGAAAGGTAAAGACAAAATGTATTTCATTTAAAAAGTTTGCTTCTCACTTGGAATAGTGTTTAGAAACATGCCCTATGTTAGCACTTAATTCTTTGCAATCAAGAGAAGCTCTATAAGATATTTCTAAATCTATGCTATCCAATGGGTATTAATAGTTTTACACTTTATAACACTTTTAAACATGTTTACTTCTGTTATCAAATTTGCTTGATTCATCTTATTATCCTTTGTTGAAGGAGCAGTAACGCACTACTGGGAGCTTGCTGAACACAGGAGACCCAATGACAAGAGGCATACATGTTCAGTCACCTATCAGCAGCTAGCTCCCACTAGAGCATTGTAACTTCTGAGCAAGCCTAGATATGCTTTTCAACAAAGAATACCAAGAGAGAGCAAATTTATATAATAGAAATAAATTGAAAACTTGTTTAAAACCGCTTGTCGTGTGTAATTTTACAGCTTTCCTGAAGTTAGGGGAACATTGTTTTGAGCAATTTTTTGTTATCAAACTTCTCTGTCAACAAAATATGTTCCCCACAGTTTGAGTAGCGCAAGCAAGTCCATTAAAGAATATTTACATCTGAACATTGATGCTATTTATGACAGATAAGCACATAAATTTAACTGGATGGTTTAACTTGCACTCAACCATCTGGTCTCTGTTGTTCGAGTTCTCATGAACCAAGATATGCATCCTCTGGATATTTTTTTAAAGGGACATTTAAACACTAAACAAATGCTAGATAGAATGATGCATTCAAAGAAAATATTAGTCTGAGAATAACATGTAGATCTATTTTTTTAAAGTTTCATTAGCTGTTTAAATATTGACAAAATAAGTGTAAAGTTTTTAGTGTCTATAAAACAATGGTAGCTGCCATGTTGTAACTTAGGTTACCTTCTCTGCTGTGGCCAATTAGGGACAGTTATAAATAGGTCACTAGAGTGTGCAGTCAATGGCTGTGTGGAATATAACAGTGTTCTGCACTACTATTTCTAACAGGAACTGAAAAGCTCACAATTTCATAATGGAATTACAGGAAAAGGGGACAAAATAAATGATGAAAGTATATATCAGAGGTTTTATATATATATATATATATATATATATATATATATATATATATATATATATATATATATATATATACACACACACACACACTTGTATGCAAAAGTTTAGGCACCCCTGACAATTTCCATGATTTATAAATAATTGGGTGTTTGGATTCATTTTGATCTATGAAATAACTGAAGGACACAGTAATATTTCAGTAGTAAAATTAGGTTTATTGGATTAACAGGAAATGTGCAATATGCATCCAAACGAAATTCGACAGGTGCATAAATTTGGGCACCCCAACAACATTGCATCAATATTTAGTAGAGCGTCCTTTAGCAGAAATAAAAGCCTCTAGACACTTCCTATAGCCTGTAATGAGTGTCTGGATTCTGGATGAAGGTATTTTGGACCAATCCTCCCTGCAAAACATCTCCAGTTCAGTTAAGTTTGATGGTTGCCGAGCATGGACAGCCCGCTTCAAATCACCCCACAGATTTTCAATGATATTTAGGTCTGGGGACTGGGATGCCCAATCCAGAACATTGTACTTCATAAATGCCAGAGTAGATTTTGAGCAGTGTTTTGGGTCATTGTCTTGTTGAAATATCCAGCGCCGGCGTAACTTCAACTTTGTGACTGATTCCTCAACATTGTTCTCAAGTATCTGCTGATATTGAGTGGAACCCATGCAACCCTCAACTTTAACAAGATTCCCAGTACCGGCACTGGCCACACAGCCCCACAGCATGATGGAACATCCACCAAATTTTACTGTGGGTAGCAAGTGTTTGTCTTGGAAGGCTGTTTTCTTTTGCCGCCTTGCATAACGCCCCTTGTTATGACCAAATAACTCAATCTTTGCATCATCAGTCCACAGCACCTTCTTCCAAAATGAAGCTGGCTTGTCCAAATGTGAGTTTGCATACCTCAAGCGACTCTGTTTGTGGCGCATTTTCTGTTAATCCAATAAACCTCATTTCACTACTGAAATATCACTGTGTCCTTCAGTTATTTGATAGATCAGAATGAAATTGCTGATCCAAACACCCAATTATTTATAAATGAAAATCATGGAAATTGTCAGGGGTGCCTAAACTTTTTGATACAACTGTGTGTGTGTGTATATGTGTGTGTGTGTGTGTGTATATATATATATATATATATATATATATATATATATATTTTTTTTTTTTTATATTACCATCTCAAAGTGTTTAATGTCCCTTTGTTTGTAACCAAGGCACAAAATGATGCATGCAATAATACCCCATTTTAAAGTTTATTGTGAAGCTTTTCTCCTGTACAGGCTATGATTTTTTTTATTTAAAAAGAAAAAATAAATTCCTAAATTAATTGCCTTGTAATTTATTCATTAGTACTACTATATAGGGTATAATTTTTGTTGCATCTGTTTTGTATTTAATTCAAATTTTCTTTTCTCCATTTTTAGTAAAATTTATAAAAATGTAAATAAATCCTTCAGAAAATGGTTGTGCATGACTTAGACTGTATTAGTGCTCATAATGAGCCAGATTACAAGTTCAGCACTATTTAAGGCTTACGCTATAGCGCTAATTGTGCATGAGCAAAAACCGCTTAATTTTAGCCCAATTAGACTATTGCGCAAACGATAACCTATTCCCCTTTAGAAGTCAATGGAGAAAAAAGTGGAAAAAAACACCTAACTCGCGCGCAAACCCGATCACATGTTCTCTTATGCGCAAAACCGACCGCGTATTCACATGTGTTAACCCAACATAAAAATATGAATATTTCACATTCCAATTTTCTTTAAAAATACAAAGAACATATTCTGCTATGTGCAGAATAGTGGAATGTGAAATATTTACAGTAAATACTGTAATACACTGTATTAAAAATTAATATTGCATAAATTTGCTTTAACATGTTTTCATCTACTTAATGGCAAAGGGCTCCAATGCACTATATATATATATATATATATATATATATATATATATATATATATATATATATATATATATATATGTATGTCTAAATAAGTGTACATATGTATTTATGTGTAAATGTCACACATATAAATACATATATATTGTATATACATCTTTAGACATGTATATGTATGTATCCCTGTTAAAGCCCTTTGCCTTCCTTTTTTTCATCCTCTAACACCTGTGATCTCATATCTTTGAGCCCTTATAACTTTTGTGTGCAATATTATTTTTGAATAATTGTTATTAGATAGTGTTATTATGTGTTTAACTATACTTTGTAATGTATTTTTGATGTGCTTTTGTGACACTTATGTTTCGCAAAACAATTAACCACTGCTCTAAAATTGCGGTAATCGTTCTTGCGTAAACTCGTAATATGAGCGCAATTTTACCTGCGATCACTAAAACCTGACATCACTTGCTCGCAAAAGTTTTTCGCTCCACTTGTAATCCTTGCCCTAAATGTATAACGATAACCACCATACCTGTATTAATATGTTAACAGGGACAAAAATGTGCATGCTTGGAAAGAGCATACACACACACACACACCCAAGGAATAATAATGTTCATTAGTCCCAAAGTAGTAAATTGTGTTTTATCTTTCTTTGATTTCATTCAATAACAGTTTTTGTTGTAGAGCAGAAATATCTCAAAAATCTTAATTTTAGTTTTGACAGTTGAAATCATTGTGTTAACATCTGTATGACTTGTTCTGTTTTTACTGCAGGGTGCCAACACTGCAGATCTTACTGACCAATACACAGGTTCCCCGCAGCACCAAGGTCCTTGTTGCAGGAGTGAAAGAGAAACTGCTGAAGGTCTTACACTTTTATATGTACCTTACCTATTCAAAGGGACATTAAAGACTTTGAGATTGGGATATAAAATGTTAAATTAAATGTAGAAAACCAACTTTGCAATATACTTTCATTATTTATTTTGTCCCCTTTTCCTGCAATTTAAATCTGAAAATGATGAGCTTTCCAATACCTGTTAGAATTACAGACTTCAGACTTAACATTGATATATTCCACAGTCTTTCCTTACTTACTTTAATTTATGTGATTGGCCTTAGTAGAGGAGTAGAGGTTACAATATGGTGGCGTGCATTTTATGGACACTAAAAATTTACACTTATTTTTTTTTTCAGGATTTAAACAACCGCTGTAAAAAAATAAAAAATACATCTGCATATTATTCTCAGTCTAATCGTTACTTAGACTGTTGTTCTGTCTAGCATTTATTTAGAGTTTAATGCCCCTTTAATTATTGTTTATCAGTTTAAAATATTTAATTATCTGTCCACATGAATGCAATGCCAAAGTCAGCTTTAAGGAATATGAAAGTCAAAATGATACTTTCATGCTAGAGAATGCAGTTTTTAAGAGACTTTTCAATGTTACCAAATTTACGGGGTTTTTTTTTTGCGTTCTTTGATATAAAAAACATACCTAGGTAGTCTAAGGCGCAGCAATACATCAAGCTAGCTCATGATTGGTGGCCTCAAGCAAATGTAAAAAATAAATGGCCATAAAAGTGTAATAGTATAATATGTGTATTTTACTATCACACAACTTTATGCCCCATTTTTAGGTCACATGCTTCTATTAATGAATATGTTTTAAAGTATTTTATAGTTGTTTGTTTTTCCCCCTCTCTTTTTTAATTAAATTTGCATATTTTTTTAATGATGAAGGATGAAAACATGCTGATAATGTTTCTTTATTATATTCATTGCATTTTTAAGTATCTAGGTTTGGATGAGAAATGCATATTTCTCATCCATGAATCAGTTAAATGGACATGTTATCCAAATAAAGAATGGCTTGAAAGTGATGCAGCACACATTTAAAAAGCTGATGGGAAAATATCACCTGAAACATCTCTATGTAAAAGAAGAAATTTGACCTTAAAATTTGCTCAGTAGCCACATCCCATTGTAAAATTACTTTTAAGTAACCAATCATGAGAACCTTCAAAGGAGCTTGCATCTGTGTGCATTTGTAATATGCCTCACAAAATGGTTCTATACAAAATATGCTAGATGTAACAACAATATTTGTAAAGAAATGACAAGAATACTCCCCTCTGTGTGGACCGCTGCCTTCTATCAGTCTCTCCCTAAAGACTGCTATGGAATAGAGGATAGTGGATGTAGATTAGCAGGTCTATGTTTTTCTGATGTTCCAATTAAAGCTGAGGATTAAAGAACTTTGCTTTTTATTTGTGTAGATCAATACCAAATAATTAGTGCAGTATACCTGAAAGTCCAGCTTTTTCGTGTAACATATAAACCATATGTTGAGGAATTTCTGTCTAATTTCTCCTGATATAGGTGCAACTGCAAATGATAGAATTTACACTGAAAGTGTTGTATTTCAGTGTATATAATGTGCAGTATACTCACTCCGAAATAATCGGAATCCGGCTCCTCTTATAGTGCTCCTGATAGCGGTGTAAGAATTCCAAAAGGCAGCAAGCAGATATTTGTTACAAAAACAAACATTTATTAAAATATGTTACTATGGATTAACGATTAACTCGTCTTTCTCAATAGCAGTAAAAATTGATAGTGCTGCTCTTGAGAAAGACGAGTATATCGTTGAAACGCGTAGAGCCATTCATGAGAGCTTTTAACTTGTCCATAGTGACATATTTTAATAAATGTTTGTTTTTGTAACAAATATCTGCTTGCTGCCTTTTGGAATTCTTACACCGCTATCAGGAGCACTATAGGAGGAGCCGGATTCGGATTATTTCGGAGTGAGTATACTGCACATTATATACACTGAAATACAACACTTTCAGTGTAAAATCTATCATTTGCAGTTGCACCTATATCAGGAGAAATTAGACAGAAATTCCTCAACATATGGTTTATATGTTACACTTAAACGAAGAAGCTGGACTCTGAATTCTTTCAGAGTAAGTATACTACACTAATTATTTGGTGTTGATCTACACAAATAAAAAGCAAAGTTCTTTAATCCTCAGCTTTAATTGGAACATCAGAAAAACACAGACCTGCGCCTCTACGTCCACTAGCCTCATTTGTAATATGGCCCTGTGGAAATCTCCCTAAGATTTATGGGGGAAACCAGATCTGGTCTCCTTGCCAAATGTACTTAAAGGAATATGGCTGCACCTCATTGACTAGGCCCAAAGAACGCCAAAACAATGGGTTTTACTAGTATATCGAGATATTCTACAGCAAGGTCCTCTGCTACATCCGAATCCTCGTAAGTAGTGTCTAGCGGCCTTGCCGTTGAATGGGCAAGATGCAAAAACATTCAATGTGACTGATGCTTTAATTTCAACTATTTCAAAAGCCAGAAAACAATCTACTTCTACAGCTTATTATTGGATATGGGATGTTTTTTATTTCTTGGATGCAACAGAATGGTGGTTCCCTTGACAGTATTAGGTTTCAGACATGTGGCGGTCTTTTTAACATTTTATTGTATTTGGGATACTTTTCAATCCATGGACCATTTAGAGGACTCAATTTCCTCCAGTGAGCACAATAAGTGCTCTGTTCACATTGTGTACATGGCTGTGGGTTCAACATACACTCCTGAAACTTTGCTGCTGTTGAACTTTGAGGGATTTCGTTTGAGAGACCTATACGGTTTTCAAGTGCCCATACCATACCTCATATGTGTTTGAGGTTGAATCTTGTGAGTTTTTAATTGTGACTGTTAATAAATTATTTGTTTGAATTACTGCACTTAGAGGAGTTGTACTTCGTTTTCTCTTTTTTCCGTTTTTATTATTGGATATGGGAGTTTTTTGTTTCTTGGATGCAACAGAATGGTGGTTCCCTTGACGGTATTTAGGTTTCAGATGTTCTTCACTTCCTTCGCAAAGGTTTACAACAAGGTCTTTCACAAGCTACTCTCAGAGTACATATTTTGGCTATATCTGCAATTCCAGCTGCTAGATGGGCCCAAGATCCTATTGTCCAACAATTTGTGGAAGCTGTGGCTCATATACTTCTGACTGTTAGATCATTAGTACCTCCTTGGGATCTTCCTCTGGTACTAGATTATCTTATGGATCTCATTTTGAACCTCTTAAAAGTGCATCTATGTGGTTTCTTACCTTGAAGACAATATTTTTGGTGGCTGTAGCATCAGCAAGACGAGATTTTGGAGCTTCAAGCCTTGTCATCAGAAGAACCCTTCCTTATTTTTTATTCAGATAAGGTTGTTCTTAGAACAGTTCAAGAGTTTCTACCTAAAGTAGTATTGGATTTTATCTCCTCCAAGGATATTGTACTTCATTTTTTTGTTTTACACAGAAAAAATAGATTGATGGCAAACATCTGTATACTCTGAATGTAGTACGTTGTCTTTATTACTATGTTGACAGAATCAGTGTGTTCAGTCACCAGCTAAAACTACTTTATCCTCTTAGATAGTTAGATTGTGTTAAGGCACACTCTACTTAGCCATGGAAACATTTTGGGCGCATTAAAGAATTCAGCCTCCATTGAGGAAATATGTCAGAATGCAGTTTGGAATCCAAGCTAATTTTGGGATCTCTTGTTTCTTTTGTCCCACCCTATACTGTTTTTTGTAATGCTTTGTATTCGTCTCACCTGGTAAGTGTGGTATAGGAAGGCCAAAATAATTAGAAATTGAAAAAATAAAGCAGAAATTTGGCCTATATCCTATCCAACACTTACCAGGTTTTCCCTGGCCCTATTTAGGTCTTTTCATTCTATTTATGATGGATAGGCTAGGAATGGTCTGGAGGCAAAAGGAGTCACCTTTCTTTTTATTATTTTCAATTTTTAATTTTTACATAGATGTTCATATGACGTTTTCTACAGAAATGCTGCATCACTTTCAAGTAATTTAGCATATGGGTAACATGTTCTTTATATCAAGGTTTCTGACTTAAAAGGAATTCAATTTAATAACCTATGCAATTAACAATATAAAGTATGTGTATGATAACACTATGGTTACATCTACTAGTCCTTTAGTAACAAGCTTTACAAGATCTTGTAATGTTTTTTTATTTAGTTTCCTGACATCATGAGTCCAGTGCTTTCATCCATCCATGCTATTTCCCTGGAGTGCCAGCACATTTTGCAAGAAATAGTTGCAGGATCACCAGTGAATCATTATTCGGTATTAGAGGTAATACATGTTTCTATTTTAAAATGTGTTATTTGCCACTTTTTGCCATTGACCATATAATATCTCATAACTATAATTAAAACTGCTGTGTATAATGAGGGATATGTGCCTGTTTATTCATAAAAGGACCACATCAGGTTCAGATCTGCACAACATTGTATTACGTTATAGCAAGTGTCTAGTTACTTAAAGGGACACTGAACCTAAATTTTTTCTTTCATGATTCAGATAGAGCATGCAATTTAAGCAACTTTCTTATTTACTCTTATTATCAAATTTTCTTCATTCTCTTGGTATCTTTATTTGAAATGCAAGAATGAAAGTTTAGATGCCGGCCCATTTTTGGTGAATAACCTGGGTTATTCTTGCTGATTGGTGAATAAATTCATCCACCAATAAAAAAAGTGCTGTCCTGAGTACTGAACCAAAAAAGAAGCTTAGATGCCTCCTTTTTCAAATAAAGATAGCAAGTGAACAAATTTTTTTTGATAATAAGAGTAAATTAGAAAGTTGCTTAAAATTGCATGCTCTATCTGAATCACAAAATAAAAAATTTAGGTTCAGTGTCCCTTTAAGTCATTGTCATTTGAACAGCACTAGAGGTGCAGATGAAACCTCATTTGAAAGAGGACTCTCCCATAGTTTTGTGCAAAATTTGAAATGTTCGATGAGGCATTTTTAATGTCCTCCTTTGTTAAAGATAAACGCCTAGATTATGAGTCTTGCGTTAGGGTTAAAAAGCGGCGTTGAGTTGTCCCAACGCTGCTTTTTAACGCCCGCTGGTATTACGAGTCTGGCAGGTACAGGTGTACCTCTCACTTTTTCTCTGCGACTCGAGCATACCGCAAATCCCCTTACGTCAATTGCGTATCCTATCTTTTTAACGGGATTTTCCTAACGCTGATATTACGAGTCTTGGAAAAAGTGAGCGGTACACCCTCTCCTGTCAAGACTCTGAACGCATTTAAAAGTCGTAACATAAAACTCTTAACTGAAGTGCTGAAAAGTATACTAACACCCATAAACAACCTATTAACCCCTAAACCGAGCCCCCCCCCACATCGCAAACACTTAACTAAAGTTTTTAACCCCTAATCTGCCAACCGGACATCGCCGCCACTTCAGTAAATGTATTAACCCCTAAACCGCCACGCTCCCGTCTCGCAAACACTAGTTAAATTTTATTAACCCCTAATCTGCCGACCATAACGTCGCCGACACTATACTAAATTTATTAACCCCTAAACCTTAGTCTAAACCTAACCCTAACACCCCCTACAGGCAACTTTGTATTTATTTTAACTAGGTACAATATTTATTACATTTTTTTTTTTTTTTTTTTTTTTTTTAATGGTTTTTTTATTGAAGTCATACACAAATATAACAATAATGAGACGTCCAACAATAGTAACAAAGGAGAAAAGTACAGTACTAATACCATGATCTTGCCAGGTAAACAGCACAAGTTATGCCAACATTGTATACATTCATAAATTTAAAGAGTAGTACTCTATGGTGAGAAGTAAAAGAATGGAGAAGCTATAGCTGGTTAGAGTTATGAAGGAGGATGGAGGTTTACTAGGCAATAGGTCTAGATAGAAGGGGCATATAAATCCCCTATATTAAAAGGTATTAGTAAAGAGTTTGGACTATCCAGATTAAGACCTCAGTTTTATTTTTTATATGATATGTAGACTAGCAGTGACCCCTCCTTGTGATGGATAAATACACCATAAAATATTAATTTAGAAAATATAGAAGCAAGGAAGGGTTGGTTTTATGGGGGTAGGGGGAGGGGGAAGATAAAGTATATTCTCCACATTATCATAAAAAACATTTATAGCGTTAAATAATCTAGTAAAAGTAGGATAAACGTGGATTAGCTTGTGTTTGGCCACTTAGGGACCAACTTAGCGGGGAGAGAGATAAGGGACGCAGCGGGCAGGAGCCGCTCAAAGTGGAGTGGGGAGGGGGATGGGGGGGGCGGAGCCAGATAGGACATGAGAGTAGGTATGGAAAGATTTATTGAATGGTTATAAGGGTGGGCTTCACAGGGGGGACCTGTTATTTACATGGCTACTGGGATGGGCATGGCTCCAACAGAGAGAAGTAATTATCTAAATATAGTGTTATGCTCATATAATGAGAAAGTAATGGCAAATGTGTAGAATATGCGACCAGGATAGATCCAGAGCTCAATTATGGGAGGTAAGGGGCCTCAACAATCACTCTGTAGTATTATGTGAAGAGGGGGGTTGTGGAATGTTCGGGGTATAGGGGATCTTCGGATGAGCCCCTCTCCTAGGGGAGTGTCATCTATAGACGAAGCTGGAAAAAGGAGTGGGGATATGACCCACCGGTAATAAGCTCCGGCGGGAAAGGGAGGAGAGAGGCTTATCATGGACAAGTGATGTATACTGATAATGTGGAAAAAACTATGAAAGAGCTAGTGATGACAGTCCTACAATCACTAATAATGATAGCATATACATATACATATATAGATATTCATACATACGTTAACTGCTATACAAGTGGGCGACGAAGGTGATTAGTATTGAGTAATAAATATTACCTATATGTTGAAACTAACTTTCAGCTTATGAGAAACTGATAACTGTGTGCCCCAACTACTGAACTATAAAGCTGGTATGTGGGGGTACAACTAGAACTAAAGCCATTATCACATGGAACCAATTCTGGCTTAAGGCCCAAAATCAGAGAAGATAGGCAGTATAACCAGTATATCAACAATGTATATATAACCGATGAGTAGGGAGGGGCTATCAACTGCTGTCAGTGTGTCCCAAATATATTATGGGAATACCACAAATACAATTTAGTTCAGGGTATGAGCTCCATAGATTCATGCGGGGACAAACTCAGGTCAGTCTTTAATATAAATGGGGATGTAAAACTAAACCCCTGAGGTATTAGTAACTCCAATAAGCCTAAGTAAGGTAGCTTATTCGGCTAATGATAGAGCAGGGTGACTTAACTTAGGCTTAAGGATTAAGTTGACTTAAAATTGGATCATTTGAGATGAAGGCTAATGGCTGTGTGCTAATTAGGGCTAAATACATTGTGATATGTCCTACACACTGGAGGACAGCTAAAAATAGTTAGTAGGATACATGCACAACGTTAATTTGTCATTACAAAATATACTGCTGAAATATTATAGCCCAACATGCGCAAATCAAATCTGCCTATCTTCAAGATATTAGAGGTATACATCATAGAGTTAGCTTAAGAGAGCTATAATCAAGCTACATACATTACAGATTCTTTAAATAATCCTCCAAGATGGATATACCCCAAGATATATATTTAAACTTCAAGAATATCTGAGCTAGGACATAAGCAACACTTTCAAACAACAGATTAAGCAGTTAAACTTCTAATTGGTATAAGTGATAGCCCAGTATATGTATTGCAAGGCATAAAACATATCTAAGTCAGGAGTAATAAGCTTAAATGAATAGCTTACTTTGTTACTGTAGCGCTTAAGATGAGCTACGGAAGCTGCTAGCTTATATATACTGGTTATAGTTATGAGAATGCTGTCTTGGAGTAGCTATGTTGTGTAGTGCTTAATAATGAGGTGTGTCAACTCCATATTAGTGGCTAAGTATTATGGGGAATATGATTTAGGCAAACTGACCCTATCTTGACATTTTATATCTTCTATACACAAAGAGGACAATTGGGAATGTGAGCCCCAGAGCATATTAACTAAATAGAGCCATAGATGGTCAAACAAATAGCTAACAAAAGAAGAAGCTAGTAGTTACTAAAGAATTACATAGTTATCCTAACTAAATATATAACTCTTTAAAACCTTTGTGAACTAGGAACAAAACAATCAAAGACATTAATATTCTGTGTACATAAATACAGTAAACTGTACATTCATATATTGTAGGTGTAGCGTTATAGCCTAATCTGTTTTAATATTTGAGGTAAAATTGAAGCCTGATAACTTTTATCTACACAATAAATTATTATATCCCAGTTTTCAGGCCGTTAGACATAGTTTAGAATATTGATAGTCCTTAAATATGGCATATGTATGCGCCTAAAGCAAGCAGAATCCAGAGTCTGAGAATGTACATAGAATAGCGAGGCTTCATAGGGCCTCCCCCTAGCAATTAGCCCATCGCCAAATTAAAGTCTGACCTGATTCAACCTATTCCGGTTCTCATGGTATGTATGCCAATTAAACAAGCAACGAGAGAATGCTTGCGGATTGTGTTCCATAGCTTTACAGATGCGGGGTCATAACAAGAGATGCAAGGTCCCAATACCAAGTTGCTGTAGAGAGAAAAATGCCCAGCTCGGTTTGATAATCTCTTCACTGGGTGTGTGGCAGACTTCAACTTCAGCTCTTTGTTCAGCCCGTTATCGTTATGCAACTCTATCCCTGTATATTCAAGCATGTTGTCCCCTGACCCCGGTATAACAGAGCCATGCCTAAGCTGGAGGCTCACCGCATCTACTAGTGTAGTGTCCATCTGCTGTAAAGGTAGAGTCCCAGGAGCATGACATTCAGCTGGGGGCCCATACTGTGGTCTTTCGGCAGCACCTCCAGCAGGTAGTATGTCAAGATCATATGCAGATGAGGTAATCCCAAATATTGTAACCGGAGGACTAACAGCTGCTCTCAAGGTCTCCACGAGGTCCTCGTGCTGGGAGTCTAGGCGGTTAAACAGTACTTTCAGTAAGTAGGCAGCCAACTTCATTGTTAAAGGCTTCACGAAGGGTGCTGTAACTATGTTACACACACAGCGTATCAGAGAGGTCTTGCTATAATCCGCCGATGCAGATCGTTTCAATGATAGCTTCGGCCACGTTGCGCTGCTTACATCAATTACCTATCTGCAATCAAAGATGGCGACTGTTTATAAACATACCTCCCATTCTATCGCAATCATGATTTCATAGCAGTGTAGCTTTAGATGTCTCCGGAGCTCACTACGCTCCACCGGTAGCAAGTGTCGGGATGATTATGTACCCAAGTTCTACAGAGTCCAAGCAGCTTCTTATAGGTTTGCGCGCGTGGCTTCAGTTCCTCCGGTGAACTGCAGATCTTTAAAGTACATTTGGTTTCACTAGATTAGGGCATTATCGGCAAAGGGACTTATGAATAGGGTATTTAGAGCATACTTGACGGATAATAGGGAATTTCAAAAGGTTATATGGCTCAAAAAAGGGCTATTTAGCTTATTTGTTCCAGGAGCTAAAGTTTCAGCGTCCAATCAGATCCCTTGCTGGCTCCGCCCCCCATTTATTACATTTTTAATAACTACCTAGTTAAAATAAATACAAATTTACCTGTAAAATAAAACCTAACCTAAGTTACAATTACAACTAACACTACACTATAATTAAATTAATTCCCTAAACTAACTACAATTAAATACAATAAAATTAAATTACGAAAAAAAAACGAACACTAAATTACAGAAAATAATAAAATAATTGCAAGAATTATAAACTAATTACACATAATCTAATCCCCCTAATAAAATAAAAAAGCCCACCAAAATAATAAAAATCCCTACCCTATGCTAAATTACAAATATCCCTTTAAAAGGGCCTTTTGCAGTGCATTGCCCCAAAGTAATCAGCTTTTTTACCTGTAAAAAAATATACAATACCCACCACCCACACACCCAACCCTACTCTAAAACCCACCCAATCCCCCCTTAATAAAACCTAACACTAACCCCTTGAAGATCACCCTACCTTGAGACGTCTTCACCCAGCTGGGCACAAGTGGTCCTCCAGAGGGGCAGAAGTCTTTATCCGATCCGGGCAGAAGAGGACCTCCAGACGGGCAGAAGTCTTCATCCATCCGGAGCGGAGCGGGTCCATCTTGAAGCCAGCCGACGCAGAGCATCTTCTTCTTCCGACGACTCCCGATGAATGAAGGTTCCTTTAAATGACATCATCCAAGATGGCGTCCCTTGAATTTCGATTGGCTGATAGGATTCTATCAGCCAATTGGAATTAAGGTAGGAAAAATCCTATTTTGCAGGTGTTAGACTTTTTTCCAGCCGGCTCAGCCCCATTGTTTCCTATGGGGAAATCGTGCACGAGCACGTTTAGCCAGCTTACCGCTACTGTAAGCAATGCTGGTATTGAGGTGAGATGTGGAGCTAAATTTTGCTCTCCGCTCACTTTTTAGAGGCTAACGCCGGGTTGAAAAAAACCCTGTAATACCAGCGTTGTTTGCAGGTGAGCGGTGAGCTGGAACTGAGCGTTAGCAACGCACAGCCTTACTGACAAAGCTCGTAATCTAGCCGAAAGTTTTTTTTTTTTTTTTTTTACCTCACCTTCCCTGGCATCAAATGCCAAACATTTGCTCCCTCTTGGTAAACCCTTGTGGATATTCTGTTGTGGCTAAGGAGAATGATTGTAACCAATTACAATATCACTTTCATTCTCCATTTTGTTCTGGCTGGATTACTTTTAGATATCTGGTGTATTTCAAAATCTCATATGTCTTTGTCTGCTGAAAAGGACATGAAACACATTGAAATGACAAGACTTTTTGCAGCATAGTAAATTAAGATACTGAATGTGAAAATGTTCTTCATACATTAAGCCTATGTATTCTATAATTATTTTTTCAGCAACCAAACTCCTCTTACCACTTGTTTTATTTGTGGGAGCCAATACAGACTTGTTACTAGAGAACACATAGCAGAACATTGATTTATTTTGTAGTACCCTTTTAAAAGCCTCTCTTAATTCTGCTGGAGTCAAATGGGAACAAATATAAATGAACATTTTCAATTATTAAATAACTGGGTCGTGGAGGCAAAATACATTTATTAAAATTTATTGTAAAGATTATTTTCCACTTTGCATAATTAAAGGGGCATGAAACCCAAAAATGTATTTCAAGATTTAGATAGAGCATATTATTTTAAACAACTTTCAATTTGAATTTGCTTCTATCTCATTATATCCTTTATTGAAAAGCATACCTAGGTAGCCCAGGAACAGAAATGCACTACTGGGAGCTAGCTGCTGATTGGTGGCTGCACATATATGCCTATTGTCATTGGCTCACTTGATGTGTTAAACTAGCTCCCAGTAATGAATTTCTACTTCTTCAACAAAGGATATCAAGAGAATGAAGCACATTTGATAATAGAAGTAAAGTGAAAAATGTATGCACTTTCTGAATTATGAAAGAGAAGAATTTTGTGTTTCAAGCATTTTATATGACAATCTCCATTTAATATGCTTATTTTGGGTGCTCTTTTGTGTGCAATAGTGGTATTGGTGCTGAATGCAGATTAGACTTTGAAACATTTTTGATTGATTACATTTTCAGGTTGGAGATCCCTTATGCAGCCTCCTTATATATTTGTTTAGGAAAGTCCTGCTGACATACAGATTTTTATTTAGCTGCAACAGTACAACAGCAGTGACCTGGGATTAAGTACTTTTATCTTGGACCTTATGGTTGACTCATTTCAAGTTCCATTTATTAATATTCTCAATCAAATGTCCTATATTTTTATATGATTATTGAGTACTTAATGGGACATTCAAGTCAAAATTAAAATTGCATGCCCTATCTGACTCATGAAAGTTTAAACAACTTTGCAATTTACTTTTTTTTTTTTTTTTGTAAATATATTTTTATTTATTCAAGAAAAAAGTAAAGCGTCATAAAGAAGGGTTACAGAATGAGGCACAGGTTTGACACAAACAAATTCAAAAATAGTCAGTGGTCTCTACACTTTTTAGGAAAGATGTTATTCAAGGCAAATACAGCTTATCATGCGTTCTTGACGGTTTCCTAAAAATCAACAAGAAATCTACGTCTGAAGTACACATAGACGCTAGATAAACAAAATGTAGATAAATTAAAAAATAAAATAAAAATAGACCGGAGTGTCATGTCCTCCGGTAATTTAGTCAATACATCGTATATCCCTTCTCGAAGACTCAAGGGAAAGGTTGAGAAATGGAAGAAGGAAAGAACAACTAAAAAAAATAAAAAAAAGTAGAGGGGGGGGGGGGGAAGGGAACCGATCTGAGAGGAGAGGATCAGGGTAAGTTAAGGAGTCAACTATCCAGGTGTAGCACAATTGCTCAATTTATCTGTGTTATCGCAGCAGTAGTATCTGAGTTTGAAGAATTCAATGTGTTCAGTAGAATCTGATACTGTGAAACATATCTAGTCTGTTTATAATAAAAGTACTCCTAAGGCTAATAGTTCTTGTGTCCTTTTTTCCCATTTTGTGTATGTGGGTATGATGCTAGTTTTCCAATGCCTGGCGAGTAGTGATTTTGCCCCATTCATACAAATTTGTAGGAGCTGTGAATGTAGCCTACAAGTGCGTTTTAGTTTGTCGTTGAACAGGACTATTTGGGGTGTGAGTTTAAGTGAAGGGCTCAAGAGCAGCGGGCTTAAAGTATGCTCCAAGGTAGCCCAAAAGGCAGACAGCTTCGGGCAGGACCACCATATATGGGTCCTATTTCCCTGCATCCCCTCCAACACTGGGGGGTAGTATTATGTAATAATAATTTGATTCTGAACAGGGTCAAGTACCACCTAGACAAAATTTTATAGTTCATTGCAAGAATTTGGGCTGAAGAGGAGGATTTATGTGTGAGTTTCAAAAATCTAATCCAGTCTTTCTGGGATATGTCTGTCGCAAGTTCTTCCTGCCATCTACGAGTGAACGTAGGAACCCGATTGTATATGCAGTCATCTAAGATTCTTCAAGCGGTAGCAAGTGTGCCTTTCTGGACTATAGCCTTTCTACAGGTCTCTTCAAACCTCGTAAGTGGTCGTGAGAAAGAAGAGGTGTGAGGAGAGTGTGTCAGGAGATGGTGTAACTGTGAATACTTCAACCAATTTGTAAACATACCACCCAAGACTTCTGAGAGTTCCTGTCTATTTTTTAAACTTCCTTTTTGCAAAAAGTCGGCTATAGGGGCTGAGTATCCTAAGTCTTTATACTGAGTGTTACTCTTCGTACCCAATATGCTCGATAAGAGTTCCGTATTTTGAAACACTGGGGACATCGGGGAGAAAGGGGATGAGATTCCTGGAACCCGGGTGAGAATGTTGCCCCAGGTAGAGAAAATGTGTCTATATAAGGGGGATAGTTTGATTGTAATTGGACGGCAACTAGGATGCAACCAACAAATGGGGCCCATGGCAGGAGTTTTGAGAATCTGCGAATCTATCGAGATCCAAGCCTTATCATGAATCTTCGTGTGCCATTCTAGTATGCATTGTAGAATGTTTCCCTGATAGTATCGGTAAATATGAGGCAGTCCTATACCTCCCACCCTTTTGGCTCTATATAGTGTATTTCTAGCTATTATGGGTTTGCTGGCCCCCCAAATGTAGTTATTAATAACTTTTTATATGTGATTGAGATACGTTTGGGGGAGTGCAATTGGTACTGTTTGGAGTATATATAAGATACGTGGGAGTATTGACATTTTAACTATCTGAACTCTCGCCCACCATGATATAGGTTTTGGCTGCCAGTTTGGGCAATCCTTCTTGATGTTCTGCAGAAGCAATAGGAAGTTTGTTGAGTATAGAGAGGACAGCCTGGGTGTTAGTTTGATACCCAAATATTTTATGTTATCTTTCTGTATTTGGTATGGGCACATTTTTGAGAGTTCCCTTAGGTTTAAAGAAGGCAAGTTGATATTAAATATGTTGGATTTTTGGCAGTTGACGTGGAAGTGTGAGATTTATCCAAATCCACGGAACTCGTCAAGAAATGGGGGAAGCGGTTGTATTGGGTCACTGAGAGTGAGCAGAATATCATCTGCATATAGACTGATCTTGTAGTTATTTGGGCCTAATGGGATACCTGTTATCTTGTGGTTTGCTCTGATATGAGCGGTCAATGGTTCCATGGCAAGGGCAAATAGGAGAGGGGAAAGTGGGTATCCCTGACGGGTACCGTTATTAATTGGGAAGCAATCAGAGAAGATGCTATTAACTTTCATTTTTGCAGTAGGGTTATTATAGAGACTAAATATTCTGTTAATCATTTGGGAACCAAACCCGAAGCCCCCTAGAGCAATTTTGAGATACTGACAATTAAGTCTGTCGAATGCTTTCTCTGCGTCGGTAGAGACCAGGACCCCTCTATATTTTGTGCTGCGGCGTGGTCGATCAGGTGCAATGTCCTGATCGTGTTGTCCCTGGCCTCCCGACGCGGACCAAAGCCAACCTGGTCCACATGAACCAGGTATGAAAGATATTTATTTATCCTATTACCTTGGCATATATTTTGGCATCTGAATTTATTATGGAAATAGGGCGATAATTCCCAGGTTCTTGAGGGGACTTATCTATCTTATGAATAAGGGTTATGTGCGCAGAGAGCATGTCCTATGAGAAAGATCCGTTATGATCAATAATTTCAAAAACTTTGGTCAATTGGTGGGCTAGAATTTTACTAAACATTTTATAATAGGTATTAGAAAAGCTGTCCGGCCCTGGACTTTTCTGATTTGAAAGAGAATCTATCACTTGCAGAACCTCTGCAACATCAATTGGTGCTTCAAGAAGTTCAACTTTTTCCTGCGATAGGGTGGGTAGTTCTGCTTCTGCCACATATGATTCCATTTTCTGATATTGTGGGGCTTATCTACAGGGGGGAGGTTGTACAGTTTTTGATAATAGTCCTTAAATATCATGGCTATCCCTTGTGTGTTGGGGTGCTCCGGAGTGGAAAGGCTATGAACATAGGAATTGAATGTTTTTTGTCGGAGAGCTCTAGCCAAAAGTGATCCTGCCTTGTTTCCTTCGCTAAAATAAAGTTTCTTAAGAAAGAAGGCGCATCTTTGCGCCTCCCTAAACAGAAATGCATTAAAGGCAGATCTAGCTTTAGTCAAGTCTCTGAGTAGATCAGGGTTCGGGGGATTTGAGGCATGCTTAGTCTCCAGATTCTGTAGTGTTTTAAATAGTGTGTTTTATTCCGATCTCTTAGATATTACTAGTCGTGCTTTACGTTTGAGGAATTTCCCACGTATTATCGCCTTGTGTGCATCCCACAAAATATTAGGGGAGATTGAGTCATTCTGGCTGAGTGTAAAATATTCAGCTAGAGATTTCATAATTTGCTCCATTAGGGAGTGATCTCTGAGCAGAAACTCATCCAGTCTCTACTGGTATTGACATATCGGGGCAGAGGGCCACACTAACTTCAGTGTGACCATGGAATGGTCAGACCAGGGGGTTAGGATGATGTCAGAAGAAAGCGCTAGGTGTAAGCTAAGTTGGTTTAAAAGCATGTAATCAATCCTGGAATGGGTTTGTTTCGGGTTGAAACAAACGGGTCGGGTCGTGTTTGTGTCAATACTGGGGTACTACTGCGACCTTGTGAGCAGTCTAAGACAGGGGCGAGTGCCAAATTAAAGTCTCCCTCCTGCTACAACAATCCCCTGGGTCATGGTCGAGAGTTTTCCTAAAAAAAAATCACTTGGCTTTTATTTGGGGCATATATGTTCACTAAAGTCACTGGTTAAGTGTAGAGAAGACCCGTAAGAATCTGCAATCTACCCTCATCGTCTTGGTACTGAGAGGTTAGACGGAAAGGAATACGTCTATGAAACAAAATACCTACACTGTTTCTTTTTTCTGTATTATGGTTTAAAAAAAAAAAAAAAAAACAGTGGGTAAGCGCTGGAGGAGCATGCGGGGGCCTGTCCTTGAGAGAAATGTGTTTCCTGGATAAAAATGACATCCCCCTCCTTGTCTGCAGAACCAATTCAGAGCGACTGACCTCTTGGTAGGGGAATTTAATCCTTTCACATTTTGGGGGAAAAAAATTGTTATGGGTGCTCATGTCTTATGTAATGTCTGGGCAATAGAAGTGCTGTCAAAGTGAACGTGTAGACTTTCCAATGTGTAGTGCTCGATGTGGAGTACTTACAGTTTGTATCCCCTAATTCTGGGTATGGATAGTAGATCAGGGATGGGGGCTGAAAGTTAAGAGGGTGAAGAGGGATAGGATGACAGGTTTACTGGAGAAAAATAGGAGTGAGTCTGCTAATAAAAAAAAACAGTATAAGTGCATAAGTAAAGCACAAACATATTGCTATTATGGGCCCTTCTGCTACTGTAATTTCGTTAGCCAGCCCCCATGTGCGTTTAAATAATTGCAGTGATTTGTTACATGTAGGCGACTGCTAGTTTAGACCAAGGGGAGCTGTGCAGGACTACATGGCGGCTGCTTAGGTTTTTTGGTGCAAAAGCAATGGGGCTATACTATGAATGTGATGCCCGTCACTAACCTCACCCCCATGCAGAGTCGATGTCGCTATTTCGTTGAGCCTCTTTATGATTTACAAGGCCGCATCTGTCTGATGAGCTCCGGTGTGCTACTTGGAAGCCTGCAGTAGTTTCGGTCCCGTTATCAATTCTCCAGGGACAGCGTGTTCCAGGTGTCTAACTACAGGCTTTGTTCGGCAAAACGAGTTGCTGACCTCACATATGGAGCGATTTCCTCCCTTAAGCACAACAGAGCTAGCTGTCACACATCCGCCATGATCGGCTGCTGGCTCCGCCCCCCTTTCCAATTTACTTTTGCTTTGTCATCAATTTTGCTTTGTTCTCTTTGTATTCTTTTTTAAAAGCTAAACTTAAGTAGGCTCATATGCTAGTTTATATGTGCTTAAAGGCCGCCTCTTGTCTCTGCATTTTGACCGTTGTTCATAGCTAGACAGTGGTAGTTCATGTGTACCATATAGATAACATCGTGCTCACTCCCGTGGAGCTATTTATAATTCATCACTGATTGGTTAAAATACAAGTCTGTCAAAAACACTGATATAAGGGGGCAGTCTGTAGAGGCTTACATTTAAGGTAATCACAGAGGTAAAAAGTATATTAATATTGAAGTGTTGGTTATTCAGAACTGGGGAATGGGTAATAAAGGGATTATCTTTTTAAACAAATATTCTGGAGTAGACTGTCCCTTTATTGAACTTTTTTCATCTCTTAATTATTTCAGTCCTCAAAAGAGAGATGCAATTTGATATACAATATAATAAAAAGTTTGAAATATAGTTATAATTATTCTTCAGGTAATGTATCTATCAAATAATGTATGTCTTCTAAATTTTGAAGAATGTGTTGATCTTTTGGTTATGTAATACATACAGTATACCACACTCCATTTCATAAAACTTTTCTTGCCGTACTATTACAAAGGTGGGTACACTCTTTTATATATACTGTATTATTAATTTATCTTTTCCAGGAACTGATCGACATAAACCAGCATCACTTAAATGTAATTGGGGTAGGGCATCCATCTTTGGACAGGCTTTGTCAGGTGACTGCATCACATGGTCTGCACAGCAAACTGACAGGTGCTGGAGGAGGTGGCTGCGCCATAACTTTGCTTCGACCTGGTAAGTTTCATTAATGAAATAATTGCAATACGCTAGCTATGTGCAGGAATCTTCACAAGGCTTAGAAGACATGTCATCTATAGATTTATTGACTCGCAGAGGAAAGGAATGACATTCTTTTAGTGACAGTTTCTATTTTCTTACTGTAAATATGCAGGTTTTATAGTTAACGGCTTCCAGCAAATGTGATGTGGGTGAAGGAGCTTAATTAATCTTTTAATGTAAATAAGGCATTCCTGAAAAATAAAATAATCTGAGGAAGAAAATGAAAGCTTGTCAAAAGGCAACTAATAAACACTGAAATAACTAGCGTGAAACAAAAATAGACCGAAAGAATTACAGTACATACTGGTACTAGTACACTGACTTGTTCTAAAGGATATTAAATGCAAACCTAAATATAAAAGTACAGTGATAAACTTGTTAGAAGAGAAAGCAGTTTTGAAGCACATTCTACTTTAAAAATAAAGCTGTATTTTTGCTTTGAAACGCATTTTCTTATTTCTTTTTGATTTTACTTTTATATTTATTGTTCTTTATTGTAGGAAAATTCAAAAAGAAAACAAGCATATTTATATAATAATCATACAATACTGTTTTTCTTTTGACATGTAAAACATCTATATGATCAGTTCTTATGGAAATCTGGTGATGGGTCTATCTCCTAAGTCTCTCTTTCCAATCTGAAGATCAAATAACCCTCTCACAGAGGGTATAAGTCAAGTCTGCTTGCATAAGCATTTGGTTTCTGGGATGTTTACAGATTCCATTTCTATTAACACAATATTACTGATTTTTCCAGTATTTTTTCAGCAACAATAACAGTATATTTGGAGTATAGATAGGAAGGGAGTAGGGTAGGGGAACTTGGGGGAAGTGAAGGGATTAACCAAAAACTTAAAACTTCATTGCCTAAGGATATGATTTTATTTTGTAAAATAGCTCTTAATATACTCCAATGTGTCGACTGCCAAAAGCCCTTATATGTACACAGAACTCTAGTCCCTCACTCCCAAAAATCGTCCACAGAGGCAGCAGCTAGCATAATGAAAACAAAAAACTATAACATAGTCTAAGTTGCTTGAGCATGTTTGTATTTGTATTGTTCCCATAAGTACACTATATCTTGGTACAAATTAAGTTTCCCTAAAGTAATAATATCTCACCATTTTTAACGTAATATCTACCTGTTTTTTATCCAACTTTCAAAGGAGGGTATTTGCGTATCTTTCCATAATTTAGGGATTCATTTTTTTAGCCGCATTGATCATAATTTGGGTAATACTACGTCTGCGTTTACAGGTTATGTCCGAGAGGTCATTAAAGAGGAAGAGCTCTGGTGGGAATTTCGGGGAAAAACTTATGACCTCACTAATTGCTAAGTGTATTTCGCTCCAAAATTGATACAGAATATCACAATCCCACCATATATGCAGCATTGTACCTTCCTGATTGCACCCCTTCCAACATTAGTTGCTTGCGTTTTTAAACATATGTTTTAGTTTGTTAGCAGTCAAATACCATCTTGTAAGAATTTTCATATTTGTTTCCAAATGAGAGGAAGAATGCGCTGATTTTGCTGTAGCATAGGACCATAGTTTCCATTGCTTTGATGTTATTTGCTTATTCAGTTCTACTTCCCATTTATGTACATAGGTGAGTCTCAGTGGGAGATGTAACTCCATAAGGAGTTGATACAGGAAGGAAACTGTCCCTTTTTTTTTTTTAAATTGTGGTTAGTGCATAGCATTTCAAAAGCTGTGAGGGGTCTAAGAAAGTCTCCCTTGTTTCTATGGGATAGTATGTAATGTCGCATCTGCTGGTACTTAAACCATGAGGTGAAATGTAGGTAACCCAATTCTTGTTACTCTTCCCTCGTGAGAAGTTTATCCTTGGCTAATAAATTATGCACAGGGATTAGGTCATGAAAATCACATGAACCCTGTAAAGCATTTACATTCCAAGTCTAACTTAATTGGGTATAATTCCAATTTATTCGGGTTTACTAAAAAATGTGATACTTTACTGTAGTCTTGAAGTTACCTCTGGACTGACTTCAGAGACTCCAGAGGGGATGTCAGTGTAAGCAAGACATCGTCCGCAAACATTGCGAGCATATGGGTTTGATCTTGGACGTTAATTCCAATTATTTTGAAGTTATTTCTTATTCTAGTTGCCAGAGGTTCTAGTGATAAAACAAATAGAAGGGGAGACAAGGGACACCCTTGTCTCGTACCATTACAAATTTCGAAAGCATCTGATAAAATACCATTAACCCGGACTTGTGCTGAGGGATTAGAGTATAAAGAAAAAATCTGGGTAATAAATTTAATTGGAAACCCCAATTTAATTAATGTGGATTGTAGGAATGTCCAATCTAATCTGTGAAATGCTTTTTCAGCAACCATTGATAGGAATACTGCTGGGATTTTAGTTTGCCTAATGTGATCTAAGAGTGTAATTACTTTACTTATATTATCCTTAACCTCTCGCTGTGGTACAAAACCCACTTGGTCCCCGTCCAGTAAGGAAGGTAAAAATTTATTCAATCTTGTGGCCAGGACTTTAGCATATAATTTAAGGTCTGCATTTAGCAGCGAGATTGGTCTAAAGTTTGCCGGGGTATCAGGGATTTTTCCAGGTTTTGGTAGAACTGTTATATGAGCTTGAAGCATAGGGGCCTATTTATCAAATGTCTTGCGGACCTGATCCGACAGTGCGGATCAGGTCCGAAAGACATCGCTGAATGCGGAGAGCAATACGATTTCCGTATTCAGCATTGCACCAGCAGCTCACAAGAGCTGCTGGTGCAACGCCGCCCCCTGCAGACTCGTGGACAATGGGCCGCCAGCAGGGGGTGTCAATCAACCCGATCGTACTCGATCGGGTTGAATTCCGGCGATTCCTGTCCTCTGAGCAGGCGGACAGGGTTATGAAGCAGCGGTCTTTGTGACCGCTGCTCCATAACTTGTGTTTCTGGCGAGTCTGAAGACTCGCCAGAAACACGGGCCCACAAGCTCCGTTCGGAGCTTGATAAATGGGCCCCATAGTGTCCGGGAATAAGTGTTGGTCTGATACGTAATTGAATAGAGATGTCAGGTGTGGGGTCAATTAGGACTTAAATGTTTTATAATAAAAATTAGTGAAACCATCTGAGCCTGGGGCCTTACTTGGCTTCATATTGGATATAAGTTCAGAGATTTCACCCTCAGATATTGGAGATTCTAAGGATTGTGCCTCCTCTGCCGATATACTGGGGAGAGTGATGTTTTGTAAATATCTATCACAAGCGTCTGTGTTTTTGAGGGTCTCTCCATGTGTATAATTTATGATAGAACTACTGAAATTTTTTTGCTATGTTTTTAGTGTCTTCTACCTGTGTTCCATTTTGTGAGGTAATTGAGTGAATATAAGTTTTTTTAATTGTTGCTTTTTTAACACCCTCGCTAATTGTTTACCTGTTTTATTACCTTCCCCATAGAATTTCTGTTGCAAGAATAGTTGTTTTCTGAGTTTCAATTTGCAGATGCTCGTTCAGTTTATTCCTTTTGTCACCTAGCTGTTTTTGGAGTGATTCATCCTTAGGGTTCAATTTACCCCAAAAATCTAGCTCAGCCTTTTCTCTGGCTAATGAAGTATACAATTCCCTGTCTACTCTACGCTTATTAGCTCTGGATTTTATAAACTCACCTTTCATTTAGGCCTTATGTGCTTCCCAAATCATGTCTGGGTTTGAGTCTGAGGTGACATTTATTGAGAAGTAGGTATCTAACTGCTTAGTAAAAATCTCTAGGTCTTTTGGATTCAATAATAATGCGTCATCCAGTTTCCAACAGAATGGTCTAACTGGCATAGAAGGCCAATTTAAAAAGCATTCTACTAAAGAGTGATCGTACCATGTTGTATGTTTTATGTTGGATTATTTGATGAAAGAGTGCATTATGATCTACAAGAATATAATCGAGCCTCGAATAACTTTTTGTGGGTGGGAGAAAAAGTATAGTCTTTTCTGTAGGGATGTAAATAATACCATGTATCATGTAGGGTAAGAGGTTTAAAATGTTGCCATATAGATAGAAGCACTTTGGGGGTTATTTGGGACTTAGTGACTTGTGGGACATTTAAATCTCCACCAAGAATCAGTGGGCCTTTAGTATTGGCCAGTATTTTAGAAGTAATATTATTTATAAAAGAATCTTGAGGTTTATTAGGTGCATAGAGGTTGACTATTGTAACAGGTCTGCCATATAGCAGGCCTGAGATACACGGGTATCTCCCATCTTTATCTTTGTCTATTAGCAATGCTTTGAATGGAATGGAATGGACCTATGAATAAGAATGCTTACACCATTTATCTTTTTTTGTTGGTTTGTGCTTGGAAATGTTGTGAAAAATGTGTAGTGAAATATTTTGGAAGTTTGTTGGCCTTAAAATGAGTCTCCTGTAAAAGTAAAATTTTCCCACCTTTCTTACTTAGATCTTGTAGGGCCATTGTCCTCTTATTTGGGCAGTTAAACCCTTTCTCATTTTGAGTGATTATATATAAATATTGAACATTACATTGTGGAGTCATAACCGTTCAAAAACAAAAACCTATTGTGAATGGATGTCAGTTTCACATTGGCTTTGGAGTATATATTTATAATCCCTAGGCAAAACAAATAAACAACATGTGTATATATAACAGTGGTTCAAAAGCATAAAGCTTTAACTCAGGGGGGGGGGAACGTTACCAATTGGGCTGAGTATAACATTTAATAGCTTAAGGTATTAATCCCTAACTCTCAGTTATACATTGAACATCTATAAAGCAGCTGTATTTGCCTTTAAGCTAATAATATAAAAAATAAAAGAAAAAAAAGACCTTGCAATGTAACAGGTATGGAGAATTATATATACATATTTTAATCGCCCTGAATGGGCTATCAGCTATTTAGCTGATCCAACTCCAGACTAAAAAAATATTCCTAGTAAGAAAGAACCAAGTGAACCTGGTATATAGCAAAGAGTCTCAAATAATTCAAAAAAGAGAAAAAACAAGATACTTATGCACAGTCTATGTGGCTTCTTGTCCTTCTGCGGCTCGGATATCTTGCCTTATGGCAGGCTTGACATTTCTTCTTGATGGCACCCTTTGCCATTCTGGAAGTAGACCCATTTTAACTGGCTCATTATTTGAGGAAGAGGTGGTACCCTCTAAGGATGGTGGGTCAGTACGTAAATCTTTACATATCCCCTGAATCTCCTCTGGAGAATGACAGAAGATCCTATTGCCTCTCTATTGTATCTGCAGATTGAAAGGATGGCCCCACCTGTAGGGGATGTTTTGCTGGCGTAGTTTATTCTTTAAAGGTCCCAGATCTCTCCTTTTTTGCAGAGTTCTAGCCGATAAATATTAGAAAATTTGTAGATCCGTGCCTTTGAACTTTATTGGATGTTTTTGTCCCGCCTTTTTCATCATATTTTCCTTGATTGGATAGCTTGCGATTTTTGCTTTCACATCCCTGTGGTTGATCTTCGGAGGGTTTTCCCCTCAAGGCCCGGTGAATTCTGTGTAGGGCAATTGTTGTATCGTCGACTTCACCTGCTATGTCGGCAAACAAACCCTGGGCATATTTTTCTAGATCTTGTGGGGTCACTTCTTCTGGGATGCCATGTATCCAAATGTTTTGCCTACGGCTCCTGTTTTCCAGGTTGTCAATCTTATTTGTCTTGCTGGGTTAGCTGATCACCAAAATTTGTGATTGTTGCGTTGTATTTTCCTCCAGTTTTTCCACCTTCTGTCCCACTTCTGTGAGATCTTTCATTATTTCAGAGATGTCTTCCCGGATGCACTGTCTAACCTGTTGGATCAACATGGAGAAATCTTTTTTTTGAGGGTAGGGAGTCCAGGAGAGCTTTGGGGATAGATATGGCTGGTGTTGGGCAGTCAGATTCGGACAGCAGGAGCCTGTACTGGTTCTAGGCATTTAAAGAAATTGTTCATAGATGGTGCTGCACTTGCCTTTTTTTTTTTTGCTGAGCCCTCCGCCTTATTATTTCTCTTTGGAGACATGGTTACTGTATAATTATGTATACAGGTAGCCCTCAGTTTACGCCGGGGTTAGGTTCCAGGAGGAATGGTTGTAAATCGAAACCGTTGTAAATTGAAACCCAGTTTATAATGTAAGTCATTGGGAAGTGATGGGGTTAGGTTCCAGGTCCCTCTCAAAATTGTCATAAGTAACACCTAATACATTATTTTTAAAGCTTTGAAATGAAGACTTTAAATGCCTAAACAGCATTATAAACCTAATAATATAGATTGTATCATCATCAAACTAACGGCTAGATTTAGAGTTTTGTCGGTAACGACCCGAAAATCTAACGCCGGCTTTTTTCTGGCCGCACCATAAAAATAACTCTGGCATTGAGAGTCCACATAAAGGCTGCGTTAGGCTCCAAAAAAGGAGCGTAGAGCATATTTAACGCAGCTTCAACTCTCGATACCAGAGTTGCTTACGCAAGCGGCCAGCCTCAAAAACGTGCTCGTGCACGATTCCCCCATAGGAAACAATGGTGCTGTTTGAGCTGAAAAAAAACCTAACACCTGCAAAAAAGCCGCGTTCAGCTCCTAACGCAGCCCCATTGTTTGCTATGGGGAAACACTTCCTACGTCTGCACCTAACACCCTAACATGTACCCCGAGTCTAAACACCCCTAACCTTACACTTATTAACCCCTAATCTGCCGCCCCCACTATCGCTGACCCCTGCATATTATTATTAACCCCTAATCTGCCGCTCCGTAAACCGCCGCTACTTACATTATCCTTATGTACCCCTAATCTGCTGCCCTAACATCGCCGACCCCTATATTATATTTATTAACCCCTAATCTGCCCCCCACAACGTCGCCTCCACCTGCCTACACTTATTAACCCCTAATCTGCCGACCGGACCTGAGCGCTACTATAATAAAGTTATTAACCCCTAATCCGCCTCACTAACCATATAATAAATAGTATTAACCCCTAATCTGCCCTCCCTAACATCGCCGACACCTAACTTCAAACATTAACCCCTAATCTGCCGACTGGAGCTCACCGCTATTCTAATAAATGTATTAACCCCTAAAGCTAAGTCTAACCCTAACACTAACACTCCCCTATATATATAATTTACATCTAACGAAATTAATTAACTCTTATTAAATAAATTATTCCTATTTAAAGCTAAATACTTACCTGTAAAATAAATCCTAATATAGCTACAATATAAATTATAATTATATTATAGCTATTTTAGGATTAATATTTATTTTACAGGTAACTTTGTATTTATTTTAACCAGGTACAATAGCTATTAAATAGTTAAGAACTATTTAATAGCTAAAATAGTTAAAATAATTACAAAATTACCTGTAAAATAAATCCTAACCTAAGTTACAATTAAACCTAACACTACTCTATCAATAAATTAATTAAATAAAATACCTATAATTATCTACAATTAAACCTAACACTACACTATCAATAAATAAATTAAATACAATTCCTACAAATAACTACAATGAAATAAACTAAATCTAAAGTACAAAAAATAAAAAAGAACTAAGTTACAAAAAATAAAAAATATTTACAAACATAAGAAAAATATTACAACAATTTTAAACTAATTACACCTACTCTAAGCCCCCTAATAAAATAACAAAGCCCCCCAAAATAAAAAAATGCCCTACCCTATTCTAAATTACTAAAGTTCAAAGCTCTTTTACCTTACCAGCCCTGAACAGGGCCCTTTGCGGGGCATGCCCCAAGAAGTTCAGCTCTTTTGCCTGTAAAATAAAAACATACAATACCCCCCCCCTCAACATTACAACCCACCACCCACATACCCCTAATCTAACCCAAACCCCCCTTAAATAAACCTAACACTAAGCCCCTGAAGATCTTCCTACCTTATCTTCACCATACCAGGTTCACCGATCGATCCAGAAGAGCTCCTCCGATGTCCTGATCCAAGCCCAAGCGGGGGGCTGAAGAGGTCCATGATCCGGCTGAAGTCTTCATCCAAGCGGGGCAGAAGAGGTCTTCCATCCGATTGAAGTCTTCATCCAAGCGGGATCTTCTATGGTCATCCATCCGGAGCGGAGCGGCAGGATCCTGAAGACCTCCGACGTGGAACATCCGTCCTGGCCGACGACTGAACGACGAATGACGGTTCCTTTAAATGACGTCATCCAAGATGGCGTCCCTCGAATTCCGATTGGATTCTATCAGCCAATCGGAATTAAGGTAGGAATATTCTGATTGGCTGATTCCATCAGCCAATCAGAATCAAGTTCAATCCGATTGGCTGATCCAATCAGCCAATCGGATTGAACTTGATTCTGATTGGCTGATTCCATCAGCCAATCAGAATATTCCTACCTTAATTCCGATTGGCTGATAGAATCCTATCAGCCAATCGGAATTCGAGGGACGCCATCTTGGATGACGTCATTTAAAGGAACGTTCAGTCGTCGGCCAGGATGGATGTTCCGCGTCGGAGGTCTTCAGGATCCTGCCGCCCGCTCCGGATGGATGACCATAGAAGATCCCGCTTGGATGAAGACTTCAATCGGATGGAAGACCTCTTCTGCCCCGCTTGGATGAAGACTTCAGCCGGATCATGGACCTCTTCAGCCCCCCGCTTGGGCTTGGATCAGGACATCGGAGGAGCTCTTCTGGATCGATCGGTGAACCTGGTATGGTGAAGATAAGGTAGGAAGATCTTCAGGGGCTTAGTGTTAGGTTTATTTAAGGGAGGTTTGGGTTAGATTAGGGGTATGTGGGTGGTGGGTTGTAATGTTGGGGGGGGGGTATTGTATGTTTTTTTTTACAGGCAAAAGAGCTGTTTATTTCATTGTAGTTATTTGTAGGTATTGTATTTAATTTATTTATTGATAGTGTAGTGTTAGGTTTAATTGTAGATAATTATAGGTATTTTATTTAATTAATTTATTGATAGTGTAGTGTTTAATTGTAACTTAAGTTAGGATTTATTTTACAGGTAATTTTGTAATTATTTTAACTATTTTAGCTATTAAATAGTTCTTAACTATTTAATAGCTATTGTACCTGGTTAAAATAAATACAAAGTTACCTGTAAAATAAATATAAATCCTAAAATAGCTATAATATAATTATAATTTATATTGTAGCTATATTAGGATTTATTTTACAGGTAAGTATTTAGCTTTAAATAGGAATAATTTATTTAATAAGAGTTAATTAATTTCGTTAGATTAAAATTATATTTAACTTAGGGGGGTGTTAGTGTTAGGGTTAGACTTAGCTTTAGGGGTTAATCCATTTATTAGAATAGCGGTGAGCTCCAGTCGGCAGATTAGGGGTTAATAATTGAAGTTAGGTGTCGGCGATGTTAGGGAGGGCAGATTAGGGGTTAATACTATTTATTATAGGGTTAGTGAGGCGGATTAGGGGTTAATAACTTTATAATAATAGCGGTACGGTCCGCTCGGCAGATTAGGGGTTAATAAGTGTAGGCAGGTGGAGGCGACGTTGAGGGGGGCAGATTAGGGGTTAATAAATATAATATAGGGGTCGGCGGTGTTAGGGGCAGCAGATTAGGGGTACATAAGGATAACGTAGGTGGCGGTCGGCAGATTAGGGGTTAAAAAAATTTAATCGAGTGGCGGCGATGTGGGGGGACCTCGGTTTAGGGGTACATAGGTAGTTTATGGGTGTTAGTGTACTTTAGAGTACAGTAGTTAAGAACTTTATGAACCGGCGTTAGCCCAGAAAGCTCTTAACTACTGACTTTTTTTCCTGCGGCTGGAGTTTTGTCGTTAGAATTCTAACGCTCACTTCAGACACGACTCTAAATACCGGAGTTAGAAAAATCCCATTGAAAAGATAGGATACGCAATTTACGTAAGGGGATCTGCGGTATGGAAAAGTTGCGGCTGAAAAGTGAGCGTTAGACCCTTTTTTGAGTGACTCCAAATACCGGAGGTAGCCTAAAACCAGCGTTAGGAGCCTCTAACGCTGGTTTTCACGGCTAACGCCCAACTCTAAATCTAGGCCTATGTTTAATGAACAAAAACATTTGCTAACAGCACCTAATTAAATAATCACACAACAGACTGCATCATCATCAAACTAAATGTTTTTTTACTTGCATTTTTCTGCAATCAGTTCTCTGCATTGTTAGCATGTTAGATAATATTGGGTGTGCACCTATTCTATGCATTTCAATCTGCAGTGATTAATAAGCAGTTAGGCACCCTCACCTCAAGTAGCTGCACAGGAAGATAATAGGGAAGTGGCTGCTAAAACTTGTTGCTCGAGAGCTAATGTCTGCTTTGTGTACACAGATCAATTTCAGGTTGTTAAGTGGCATAACTTTGCCACAAAACAAGCGGACAGCTCCTCCTACTGGCTATTTTAATTAGTGCACTTTGCTTTCCAAAGCTTTTCAATAGCTGTCACATGACTGGAAAAAAAAGGTTATTATTCTGAAACAGCGCAAATTGAACCAGCGTAAACCGAGGGCCACCTGTATTGGAATCCGAGAGTTGATAGCTGAAGATAGGGTACCTGAGGAAGCTTGCAGAATACAGAGATTAAAGTGTAGATGCCTGTCACAAGTTCTCAATGATCCCTTAAATTATCAGTAATGTCCCTTGTGCTGTAAGCCCTTTATTCTTGTTTACACAGTTCTGTATATTTAATGTCAGCAGAGTCCATGCACTTTATACAGGGTCACTAACAAGTTGCTGAGGATTCGTTATTAATAGCCAAGATGCAGATTTTCTTTCATGGATCTGATATATTTAGCATCTTTCATGCAGTAGAGGTGGTGGGTATAAAAACTGGAGCAATCTGCAGTTTGCTTTATGAAGGTTGTGGTGCACTTTAAATTTAGAATATGCAATTGCATTGCGCACACAGGCCTAGGCCTAAGCCCAACTGCCAGCTGTGTCGCATCTGCTTTTTATATTCCTGACCGCTGCTTTTATATGTAGGGCTTTCCCCTTAAACATTGGTGCTCTTTTGGGGGGGGTCACTCCTGGCCAGTATTTATTCTTAATCAGCCATCCAGAGCGGCCTACCTGCACAACATGCGCTTTCCGTGTATGGGAGGTATCGATGTTCAGTCGTCTTCCGTTCTCTCCAAAGCCTTTATGGGGTTGAAAAAGGTAGCGGTTAGCAACTTCAACCTAAAACCGTCATCTCCTGTTGGTCTTAGAGAGCAGGGTAATGAAATTGAAGCTTGTAGCCCTTTTGGTATGCCGGAGCTCACTCGGGTGCAACCATCTCTCTCGAGTGCTGGCTCCGCTCCCCTATTTCTTATTTTACTGTGTCTAACTGCATCAAAAAGATTAAACCATGTAGTCAAATTCTTACCTTCTCTAGATAGGAGATATGATTAGTGATTGGAGCATATTCGTGTATGCCTGCTTCTCATTTGCTCACCAGCCGTATCCTCATTTCACTGGCACAGGAGCACAACATTGACTATGGGGCCTACGTATTAATAAGTGGGCTAAGGAAGGGGTTATTCTCCACCCACAATAATCAGTGCACGATACAGTTGGTTGTACGAGAACAGGGCTCATCAATCTTTTAGGATGCATCAGCTTCACCAAATCAGCGTCTTAGACAGTTGGTTTTTAACTTACAGATTAGACTCAAATAAGGAAGACTGCACCTCCAAAGGCTCCATAGTTGCATACACTTACTGATAAATGCAGTGGTTAAATACAAAGTAAAATAAAGTATTTTGTTTAAACATTTGCTGCATTGAATTTATATAATATAAAACCTTTATATTGATCTTGATAGGTAATACATTTGTGATTCCCAAGGATACATTTCTCACTGCCCATGAGATCTATCACAAGTACTGTATATTGCAAACACCTCTATAAACAAACATCTGTTCTTCACCACCTTCATAAAAATGTATCACATTAGAAAACCATCCAGAAAAAAATGAATAAAACAAAATGACTGTTCTATAGCAATTTCTCTTATCATTTTCAAGAACAAAAAAAATGTTTCTTAGAGGCAGACGTCAGATTGGACAAACTGTCCTAATCAGTTGCTCATTTTGTTTTATTAAAGGGACAGAATACCATACATTTTTGTTCCGTTAAATTTGTTCCTAATAACCTGACTGGGTATATTAAATTGTTTACAAACCGCTCCTTTACCCTTCTTTCAGAATTTGAAAAAGCTGATTTAGCCTGTTGTATCCCTACCTATACTGAACAAGCTATGTAAACACAGCCAGTGGGGTGTAGGATAGATAGTAACAGTTTTGCAGTACAATGTCCCTTTAACAATTATCTGAGGCATTCTTTTATTCATATAGATAAATAATTTGAATAAAAAGTATTTAGAAGCCTGGCTGATCATATTATAGAAGTTTTCAGTACTGGTTTATTGAGCACATTTTACATTTAGATCGATCACCATGAAATTCAGAATTACACTACAACCCCAGCATACTTTTTCAAGGCAATTTTTTAAATCTGCTTAGCAGCAGTTGCTACTGGATACTATGATGTGACAGTTATATATATATATATATATATATATATATATATATATATATATATATATATATATATATATATATATATATATATTCAATGCAACTATCTGCCAAAGTCATTTTATTGGTTTGTCCCAAAATGAATGTGTAAGTCTACATCTTCTCCAGTAATGTTATTAGTAATGTGAATTCATTTTAATTAATTGACCGTAATTTCCCCCAATAATAAACTTTGTTTAGCAGTAATAAGAATTCCTGTTGCAGTTTTCAAAAGCTCAAGTCTAGCTGCTCTCTACATCCCCTGGCCGCATATTCCTTTAAAGAGACCGCAAAGTCAACATAATATTTTTATGATTAGAAGTAAATAGGAAAATCTTTTAAAATTGCTTTGTTCTCTTTATAACCTTTGTTGGAAAGCATACCTAAGTAGACTCAGTAAAAGCAATGCACTACTGGGAGCTAGCTGCTGATGGATGGCTGTACATATATGCCTCTTGTCATTGGCTCACTCAATATGTTTAGGTAGCTCACAGATGTAAATCGTAAAGTTGTTTGTACCTGTATACTCTATCTGAATGATGAGAGAAACATGCAATAACAGGTTTTGATAGCTATACTTTGTTAGACCAGCTAATTTTTAAGTTTCTTATTCTATAGCCATTAATCTGATTTGTCTTCTAGGCATTCACTGAATCATATATATCCAGATATTAGGCATAGCTTAATGAATCTCAAATGTGTGGCTCCCTGAGCTAGTTCTTCTGTCATACAGATTTACTTGCTTAGATTCCTAATCTATCTCTACCAAGACCTAAAGCACGGTTACTGACTGCTTGTTCAGATAAAGTAGCCTGTAGCAGCTAAGTCATTTTACTACGGTTTGGGCCACCTTTTGGTAAAACATGTTAGTACAGGAATTGCCTTTTAAATTTGTTCCACATATTTCGGAAATTATCTAAAATGGTGTAGTTACAATTTTTTTTTCTTTAGCATGAAAGTTCTTTCCTAGTGAAGGGTTGGCTTTCATTTTGATATCTTCTGATTCTTTCAAACACTAGAAAAATTACTCTATAAAATCTAGTTTAGATGAGTTTTTTTAGGTTAAATATTTGGAACCCAGTGGTAGATATGTTCACAGCTAACATATTTCTGAACTGGGCATTACATTACAGGTTTGTGGTCAGAGGTCTTAAATTTTGGAAGCCAAAGGGCCAGAAAACATCCAAGCTTTTTCTATAGCCAGTCAGACTTGCTCTGTAATCCTAATGGCTGATAACTAAGGCCTAGTTTTCATTGATGTGGTAAAATGTGGAGACTGGTGATAAATACATCTATCTCTACTAAAGTATATGGAGATTTTTTATGTTACCACCAGTTAATACCAAACTTTACCACCTCAATGGAAACTAGGCCTAAGTTTGTTTTGTTTTATTTACTTTCTTGCCTGTTTGCAAGCTTCTGAGCATCTCTTCCTGAAATTTTAATGGGCCAGTTATACAGAGGCCATATGATCTTCCTTGTATATTTCACCATATCAACTGGGTTAATATGTTTACAGCAACATATGCAGCCTTTGGTAGAACGTTGTTTTTTCAGACCTAGGCAGAGGCTTTTATATTCAAATTTACCTTTTATATGATCCATGTTTGGTACTGAGCCACCATTACTGATACATATCTAGACGGGTGTAAAAGAAAAAATAAATTTATCCAAAATCATACATTTTTTGTCCTAAGCAGAGCCATTTGTATGCACACCCTATACGGCACAAATATGTCTTTCATAGTTATTTCAGGGTCAACTCTTGGCAATGTAAGGGTATATGAAGGGCTGGGACATACCAACTCTTCAGATTTCCATCTTTTCCACAGGTCCCAGACCATCAACTCACCCCTGCTATGCTATTAAGTTTAATAAAATATTAACTTAACAGTCAGTATCATTTACTTTATGTCCCAGTTCTCATCAAGATATTTCTTTGGTCCCCATCTTTAATATTTTATAGAGCTTCTCGAGTTATAATATTTTCTTGCCAACCTCTTTCTATCCAGCTAATTCATTTTCTATATTGTCAAGTTATTGTCAATTTTGAGGAGGCAGCACCTTAAAGATAGATGTGTTAACAAGTTTGTTTTTCTCAAATATTTTTATGTTCAAAATTGCTTAGAATATGATCATGTTGTTTCTTTAAAGGGATAGAAAGGTCATAAATGCATTTCAATTTAAAATAGAATCATTTTAGCAACATTCTTCCATTAGCAAAAATGCTGTTTCATTTTGACCTTTCTATCCCTTTAACCTGATGAACTGCTTAGGCGAGACAGACGTACTTCTCTTGATGAGAAACCATGACCTGAAGAAGTTGAAGTATCCAGATTATAAAGGCTTCCATCATTATCTGTCTTCTGATAATAAATCTAAAGAGCTCATTGCCTTTCCTGTAAATGATATGTGAGGTTCTTCTAAAGACAATAAAATAACTGATTTAATTTTCCCTTTGATCACTTTCTTCATTTAGTCTTTTTGAATGATAATTTGGTAAGAGTATTATTATTTAAAACTAGATACGTGTAATTCATTATTAGTTTGTTAAACTAATCCCGTAGATGGTCATGTTCTGCATTCAGCTCTTTCCTGAGTTGTGCAAATTCAGATATTTGTGTTTTTGCACTTTTTTTCCTAATAAATCCAGCACTGGAGAAAGTCAAATCACCCATTTGTTTAACTAATAACAAATTGCACACATCTATTAAACACTAGCTCCATTTAAGAAGCTGCGGATGCGCCTTTAGATGCAGCCGATAGTTAAGAAGCAGTGGGTCATCAGGACTTTGTTTCCAAACCTAAATGCCAACTCTGAGCTGGCGGTTTTTAATCCCCTCGGACCTGGATGATTGACCACCCCCTGGTGATGGTGCTTGTGCAAAGATAAATGTGGACAGCATATTGCTGTCTGCTAGTCGTGAAGTAGGGTGGACAGGTTCTTAGATGTCCTCCCTTGTCTGCCCAGAATTTCTTAAATGGACCCCATGTCTATGCCACATACTAACAGAAATGCTGTAAGTCTGATAGGGTTCTCTCCAATTATTAAAGGGACAGTCAACACCAGAATTTTGTTGCTTTAAAAGATAGATAATCCCTTAATTACCCATTCCCCAGTTTTGCATAACCAACACAGTCATAATATTACACATTTTATGTCTGTGATTACCTTGTATCTAAGCCTCTGCAGACTGCCCCCTTATTTCAGTTCTTTTGATGGACTTGCATTTTAGCCAATCAGTGCTCACTCCTCAGTAAATTCACGTGCATGAGCTCAATGTTATCTATATGAAACACAAGAACTAACGCCATCTAGTGGTGAAAAACTGTCAAATGCAGAGGCGACCTTCAAGGTCTAAGAAATTAATATATGAACCTCCTAGGACCTAGGTTTACCAAGAGAACAAAGCAAAATTGGTGATAACACTAAATTGGAAAGTTGTTTAAAATTGCATGCCCTACTTAAATCATGAAAGTTTTTTTGGACTTCACTGACCCTTTAACGTATATCTCTGCTTTATCCCTACTTCTAAGTCCAATATTTGGGCAACAGCTATATATATATATATATATATATATATATATATATATATATATATATATATATATATATAAAACATAATTTATGTAAGAACTTACCTGATAAATTCATTTCTTTCATATTAGCAAGAGTCCATGAGCTAGTGACGTATGGGATATACATTCCTACCAGGAGGGGCAAAGTTTCCCAAACCTCAAAATGCCTATAAATACACCCCTCACCACACCCACAAATCAGTTTAACGAATAGCCAAGAAGTGGGGTGATAAGAAAAAAGTGCGAAAGCATAAAAAATAAGGAATTGGAATAATTGTGCTTTATACAAAAAAATCATAACCACCACAAAAAAGGGTGGGCCTCATGGACTCTTGCTAATATGAAAGAAATGAATTTATCAGGTAAGTTCTTACATAAATTATGTTTTCTTTCATGTAATTAGCAAGAGTCCATGAGCTAGGGACGTATGGGATAATAAATACCCAAGATGTGGAACTTCCACGCAAGAGTCACTAGAGAGGGAGGGATAAAATAAAGACAGCCAATTCCGCTGAAAAAATAATCCACACCCCAAAATAAAGTTTTAATCTTATAATGAAAAAAACTGAAATTATAAGCAGAAGAATCAAACTGAAACAGCTGCCTGAAGTACCTTTCTACCAAAAACTGCTTCAGAAGAAGAAAACACATCAAAATGGTAGAATTTAGTAAAAGTATGCAAAGAAGACCAAGTTGCTGCTTTGCAAATCTGATCAACCGAAGCTTCATTCCTAAACGCCCAGGAAGTAGAAACTGACCTAGTAGAATGAGCTGTAATCCTTTGAGGCGGAGTTTTACCCGACTCGACATAAGCATGATGAATCAAAGACTTTAACCAAGACGCCAAAGAAATGGCAGAGGCCTTCTAACCTTTCCTAGAACCAGAAAAGATAACAAATAGACTAAAAGTCTTTCGGAAATCTTTAGTAGCTTCAACATAATATTTCAAAGCTCTAACTACATCCAAAGAATGTAACGATCTTTCCATAGAATTCTTAGGATTAGGACACAATGAAGGAACCACAATTTCTCTACTAATGTTGTTAGAATTCACAACCTTAGGTAAAAATTGAAATGAAGTCCGCAATACCGCCTTATCCTGATGAAAAATCAGAAAAGGAGATTCACAAGAAAGAGCAGATAACTCAGAAACTCTTCTAGCAGAAGAGATGGCCAAAAGGAACAATGCTTTCCAAGAAAGTAATTTAATATCCAGAGAATGCATAGGTTCAAACGGAGGAGCCTGTAAAGCCCTCAGAACCAAATTCAAACTCCAAGGAGGAGAGATTGACTTAATGACAGGTTTTATACGAACCAAAGCCTGTACAAAACAATGAATATCAGGAAGATTAGCAATCTTTCTGTGAAACAGCACAGAAAGAGCAGAAATTTGTCCTTTCAAAGAACTTGCAGACAAACATTTATCCAGACCATCCTGAAGAAACTGTAAAATTCTAGGAATTCTAAAAGAATGCCAGGAAAATTGATGAGAAGAACACCAAGAAATGTAAGTCTTCCAGACTCGATAATATATCTTCCTAGACACAGATTTACGAGCCTGTAACATAGTATTAATTACGGAGTCAGAGAAACCTCTATGACTGAGAATCAAGCGTTCAATCTCCATACCTTCAAATTTAATGATTTGAGATCCTGATGGAAAAAAGGACCTTGAGATAGAAGATATGGTCTTAAAGGAAGAGTCCAAGGTTGGCAAGTAGCCATCCGAACAAGATCCGCATACCAAAACCTGTGAGGCCATGCTGGAGCCACCAGCAGAACAAACGAACGCTCTTTTAGAATCTTGGAGATCACTCTTGGAAGAAGAACTAGAGGCGGAAAGATATAGGCAGGATGAAACTTCCAAGGAAGTGACAATGCATCCACTGCCTCCGCCTGAGGATCCCTGTATCTGGACAGATACCTGGGAAGTTTCTTGTTTAGATGAGAGGCCATCAGATCTATTTCTGGAAGTCCCCAGATTTGAACAATCTGAAGAGACCATTCGCCCGGATGTAACGTCTGGCGACTGAGACAATCCGTTTCCCAATTGTCTATACCTGGGATGTGAACCGCAGAAATTAGACAGGAGCTGGATTCCGCCCATACAAGTATCCGAGATACTTCTTTCATAGCCAGAGGACTGTGAGTCCCCCCTTGATGATTGACATATGCCACGGTTGTGACATTGTCCGTCTGAAAACAAATGAACGATTCTCTCTTCAGAAGAGGCCACGACTGAAGAGCTCTGAAAATCGCACGGAGTTCCAAAATGTTGATTGGTAATCTCGCCTCCTGAGATTCCCAAACCCCCTCCGCTGTCAGAGACCCCCATACAGCTCCCCAACCTGTCAGACTCGCATCTGTTGAGATCACAGTCCAGGTTAAAAGAACAAAAGAAGCCCCTTGAACTAAACGATGGTGATCTGTCCACCACTTCAGAGAGTGTCGTACAATCGGATTTAAAGATATTAACTGTGATATCTTTGTATAATCCCTGCACCACTGGTTCAGCATACAAACACTGAGAGGAAAACCGGGCTCCAGCCTGCTGCGAAGCGCATATCAACGTAGAATCTAGCACAAACTTACTTCACCACCTCCACGGGAGGCAAAGTTTGTAAAACTGATTTGTGGGTGTGGTGAGGGGTGTATTTATAGGCATTTTGAGGTTTGGGAAACTTTGCCCCTCCTGGTAGGAATGTATATCCCATACGTCACTAGCTCATGGACTCTTGCTAATTACATGAAATAAATATACAGTATATATTTTAGACAGACACATACATACATACACACACACACACACACATATATATATATATATATATATATATATATATATATATATATATATATATTTCACACCAAGATAAAGTTTATACACATCCTAATAAGAATTGGCACTAAGAGAGAGAGAACTATAGAATAAATAATTCCTTCAGGAACAACTTTGAATAAAACAGAAACCCAAATGGGTACAGGACAGGATATAGTAAAAATTATATAGGACAAAATTGGAATTATCATCCAAATTGACACAACAAAGGATATAGAAGAAATCGGGGTAATTATAGACATCACATAGATTCAAGAGGATGGTTTAGACAACCCCCCTCTGAGGATAGACCGGAAACATAAATAAATAATAGAATTAAAGATTGGAGAGTCCCCCTAAGTAATCGATATACACCACTAAGAGGTCAGACAAGGGAGGAATTACATACACCACATGAAGATAGTAACAATCTTAACTCCCCACTTCAAGGGACTTGAGCAAATTTTTTAGAGCTAGGCCCAGTATCCAGGACCCCTCGGTTAAACAGAAAAAGAATTATAGAGGAACCAGAGGAGGAATACAAACAAAATAAAAAAAAGCTGGAGGTAGACGATAAGGGTATTTTCAACCTAAACAAAATTGAATTATCACAAGAAGAAAAGAAAGTACTTCCAAAAGGTTTAACTTTTGCACCCACACAAAGATTAAATAAGTTTGCAACACATATACACATTAACCAATTTGTTCGTAGACTGACATTGAAACGATATTTCTTAAAAAATCCAGTAGAAAGAGAAATAAACAGTATGAGAAATGGTACTAATATTCAAATATCCACTAATATACAGCCCAGTATTATACACACTACACGTAGACCTAAATCTGCATTCTACCCCCTTCAGGATAAAGGAAGTCATATAGAAGTCTTTGAAAAAATGCTCCAAAAGGATCTGGCCAAATTTGAACACACCAAACAAAAAATTAAATATAATTTAAATAAAAATGAGAAATTAGTATTGGAAAATTTAAAAAATAATAAAAACGTAATGATTAAACCCGCGGACAAAGGAGGTGGAATCGTATTACTGGATACGGAATATTATCTGAAAGAATCAAATAGGATACTAAATGATAAAACCACCTACCAGGAGCTCAAATTACATCCAATAAAAAAGATAACCGCTAAGTTTAAATTACCATTAATAGAGGCAAAATATAAGAAAATATTAACCAATAAATAATATAATTTTCTTAATCAAGAATATCCCAGAATGGCAATTTTTTATTTTTTTGCCAAAAATCCATAAAAATATTACATAACCCCCAGGTAGACCCATCATATCGGGGAATAATTCGGTAACAGCTAATCTATCTCAATACATAGACATCCAATTACAAAAATATGTAAAAAAAAATAAAAAATGACCCACTTATTTAAAAGACACAGGACAAGTATTATCTGTATTAGAAAACAATGAATGGGATGACAATTACATGCTAGCTACATTTGACGTCACAGCCCTATATATACAAGGATTAGACATAATAAAGGTTTGGAAGCTATAAAGTTCTATTTGGATGATGATAGTACAATGTTACAAGACCAGAAAGACTTCATCCTGAGGGGGGTAGAATTCATATTGACAAATAATGTATTTGTATTTAACAATAAAATATATATTCAAATTAAGGGAACAGCGATGGGCACGAGGTTCGCACCCAGTTATGCAAATCTCTAAATGGACCTTTGGGAACAAGGATTTTTGGAGTCGCATGACTTGGGTGCGAGCCTCATGCTCTTTAAACGTTACATAGATGACATGTTAATTATATGGAGAGGAGACAAAGAAAGTCTTCTAAAAATGTTTGGTGATATGAATACAAACACTGATGGTTTACAATTTACATACAAAATAAGTAAAAATAATATTACATTTCTAGATTTAGACATCTTTGTAGAAAACACAACTTTATATACAAAAAAACATTTAAAAAAAAGTAGATGCAAACGGATATGTACATTCAGATAGTTGCCACCTTCCAAGGTGGATCAACAATATTCCAAAAGGAAAGTGCTTAAGAATTAGCAGAAATTGCTCTAGGCTGACAGATTATGAGACCCAAATTAAAATCCTAGAAGAAAGATTCCTAGAAAGGGGATATAATCAAGAAATAATAACAACAGCTATGGAATATAGTAAGAATATGAATGGAATATATAGACAAAGAACAACAAGAAAGGAAGAGAGCAATATAAAATTAAAAGTACCATTCGTTACTCATTTTAACAGTGATTACAAAATAGTGGAAAAGATAGTCAAGAGGCACTGGCATCTAGTAAAGGAAGTCCCAATCCATAGAAGAAAAAAATAACAGAGATTCCCAATTTTATATATAGAAGGGAAAAAAAATATGAAGAGCATACTAACCCCGAGTGACTATACACAGACATCATGGAAATCAAACAAAGATCTTAAAGGAACACTAATAACGGGATTTTATCCGTTACATCTGTAAGGCTTGCAAACATAGCAGCAAGAAAAAAGAAATAGAATCCACAAGTAATAACTATAGTTAAAATAAATGAAACCATCAGATGTAGTGGCCATGGAGTTTTATATATATATATATATATATATATATATTACAATGCAGTTGTAAACTACAATATTTAGGTGAAATGACTAGATGTCTCCATACACAGATTTGTGAACACCTATGGAATATAGAAAAGGGACAACAAGATACTCACCTATATGAACATTTTAGAACAATACATAACAATAATGTCAAAGATTTAAAATATTGGGGTATAAAAAAAGTTAAAAAACAAAACAAAAAAAAAACGTGGAGAGGAGGTAATTTTGAAAAATTGTTATTAAAAAAAGAGTCAGAATATATATAATATGGGAACCCTTTACCCAAAGGGACTCAACTCAGAATTAGATCTCAGTCCATTCATATTAGATTGAATGTTATAATTTTGAAAGTTTATAATTTAGAATGGTATCTATAATATGACACAATTTGAGATATCACTAGATAATATCCAACTATAAATAAGAAACATTAAGTACCCATATTAAATGTATCCATCCAACTGAAAATTGTATTATACACTTATAGATTACTAGCTCACAATATATTCAGTAGCGATATATATATAGGACCATTTTTAATATTATAAATTGTTCTTAAAAGGTATAAATAAACAATATAGAATGTTTAAAGGGACAGTAAACCTTAAAAATAATGTTAAATAATTCTGCACATAGTGCAGAATTATATAACATTATTTAGGTGCTATAGCCATAAAATCATTTTTTACTGTTTAATTTGCTAAAATACGGCGCTTTAACAGACCTGCTCTCTGCTGAGCGGGTCTGTTATTTTTAGTCAGCGCATCGGGCCAGCTGTATAGTCACAGCCCGGCCCGACCGCGCCATAGCACTAAGTGCAGCTCGCTCCTGTCACAGGAGCGAGCTGCACTTAGTGCTATGGCGCGGTCGGGCCGGGCTGTGACTATACAGCTGGCCCCATGCGCTGACTAAAAATAACAGACCCGCTCAGCAGAGAGCAGAGAGTGGGTCTGTTAAAGCGCCGTATTTTAGCAAATTAAACAGTAAAAAATGATTTTATGGCTATAGCACCTAAATAATGTTATATAATTCTGCACTATGTGCAGAATTATATAACATTATTTTTAAGGTTTACTGTCCCATTAATCTTTAGCTGTATTATGACAAACAGAATTTCAAATTATATGTTTTTTTTAATCATATATAGCTGTTAAATTTATAATAAAATAATCTAATCCACCTTTTTTTTTTTTTTTATTTATTCATTTTTATTATCATTATTTAGCAGCATGGTACAAAAGGATGTCATTGTTGATACAAAAGTTTAAACAGAAACAAAAGAGGGAGAAACCATCAGTCTCCAAAAGAAAGGAGAACGAACTCCCATATAGTAAAATGAAATAGTAGAGCTAGACTGTCCGTGATAAGTCCATTTGAAAACAGTAGCCCCACTCCATATAAATGCATGGTGATTGACAATGACACCAATGTACAAAACATAACTCAAACAACATCAAAACTATGCCGAAATTTCTTAATTTAAGATCACTTTGTATATATTCTACACATCTAGTGGTATCCCTCGACTTTGTATTTAACTATCAACCTTTGAGAGAAGTGCTAAGCTAAAGAGGTCATTATTAGAGTATCAGGCAGGGGTGGGACCACGTCAGCCATACCTCTCTAAGATAACACTAGGCCTGTCATTCCTCCTAGGTCACTCCTGTAACTTGTGTAAAGCTCCCCCCTTCTATCCTCAGATCATTTTGGATTTCATCCCAGATGAATTTTAAATCATGGAAGAATTCTAACCTATTCGATTTAAAGAAACCGTATTCTTCCATTCTCAAGGTATCTGTCATGTGAGAGTGCCAGTCCTTTAGGGTCGGGGAGATTTGAGATTTCCAGAGCCTAGCGACTAAGGACCTAGCAGAATTCAATGCCAACTGAATTAGTTGTGTTCTTAATTTACATTTACATTTAGGTAACAGATTCAGTAGGGCTGTTGTCGGGTCTAGCTGATAGGAATCCCCCCGCCCCATTATGACTTTTAGGATATTCTGTATGCCCTGCCAAAAAGGTGACAATTTAGGACATGCCCACCATATGTGTGTCATCGTCCCCCTTTCCCCACAACCCCTCCAACAAAGGTCTGACGAGGCAGGGAAAATGCATTTAAGTCTGGTAGGTGTCAAGTACCACCTAGTCAGGAGTTTGTAATTTGTCTCTAAAAATCTAGTTGAGGATGAAGATTTTCTTGTATTATTAAAAATTTTAACCCACTCTGCTTCTGTGATAGTCTTATTCAATTCCCTATGCCAGCTTTCTATATAATCAGGAAGTTTCGAGCTCTGTGCATTAACTAGGAGTCTCTTAGCCCATGATAAGGTGTGATGTGCTGAACTTGTCATAGCGCATGTCTGTTCAAAGGGTGTGAGATTTCTTGTAAGTGACTGTTTGAGAGGGTGGGTATGGAGAAAATGGTGAACTTGGTTATATTTTAGCCACCTAACAAAAACTCCACCTAGGATGTCTGTAAGGTCTAACCTGTTTTTGAGTTTGCCCTCACTGAGTAAATTAAATAGGGGAACCGTGTAACCCATCTCCCAATTATTCAGGTTATTCCTGTCAAACATTACCCCCCCTAATAGCTCAGCATTTGGGGAAATTGGGGACATGGGTGATCTGAGTGTTGATATTCCTGGGAATCTCTTTATCAAAGTGTCCCATAATTCGAACACATGGTGTAAAAGTGGGTATGCCTTCAACCATGGGGGTCGATTCTGCCCTGCTATCCAACATAAAGCTCCCGGAGAGGGGGAGTGAAGTATATGTGAATCTATTGGAATCTAAGCCTTAGAGTCCCTATTTCTGTGCCACTCTATGATTCTCTGTAAGCCCGTGGCATGATAATAGGTTTCTATCCTAGGCAGACCCAACCCTCCCTCTCTGGCTGACCTGTACATAGTTGCCTTCTTAACTCTGGGTTTTATGCTACCCCAAACGAAGGAATCTAAAACATGTTGTATCTGAGTAAGGAGGCCCTGTGGTAGGGTGATAGGGACAGCTTGAATCGCGTACAGCAATCTAGGGAGTACATTCATTTTCAAAATTTGGAGTCTACCCCACCATGAAAAGGGACGGTCCTTCCAAGTCTTTAAATCTGTCGATATAGTATTAAGTAGATTAGTGAAGTTAAGCTCCAGGAGGGCTTTCATGTTTGGAGCAAGATACATCCCCAAATATTTGATCGCTTGTGGTTGGTGTTTAAGAGTGCAGGACTGTAACAGGGTCTGAAATTCTTGAGGTGGGAGGGAGATATTTAAGATTTCTGACTTTTGTTCATTAATCCTGAAATTGGAAAAGTCACCAAATTGTTTGAGAACTTTCAGGACCTCAGGGACAGATGTCTGGGGTGATGATAACGTGAACAGGACATTGTTTGCGTATAGCGAGAGTTTACAATCTAAAGGGCCTACTTTAATGCCGGAAACCAGCGGATTATTTCTTATTTTCTGTGCTAAGACCTAATCCACCTTTTATAAAGAAAACAGTCAAATCCACCTTTATAAAGGGTGAACCACCTCGTAGCTTGTAGATTAGCATTAAAGATAAAATACCAGCTTAAATAATGGATATAATACCACCTTAAATTCAAAAGAAATCATTGGAGGATCTTTGAACAAATGAGAACTCAGGGTGGGGTTTTTAAATTCAGTGAATATCCCCTTGGATAGCAGTGTTGATAAAGCCTAGTTATAGGTGAAACGCGTTGGCATTAATCCAGGGGTCTAAAGAAAGCCACACAGTATTGAAAGAATCCTAACAGTCTCTATTGACAGCTAACACTCTGCGCAGAGTATAGGAATAGACCATAGGAAGAGACTACAGAAGGAGACTGCAACAACTATTGGTCATAACAGATGAACACATACGAAAGTGGAGGTGAGAAGAACCGGTAGCCCTGTTATACCCGCCACCTTTACGAGACCTACGGCAGATCCGAAATACCAGCATTTAGAACGTGACGTTGTCACACTCCGAGGGGTCAGAGGTGAGATCGGAAGTTCAACGGTCCAAGTATAGACCGCAAACGTGTTAGTAACACGCCACAAGATCTAAAACAGAAACGGCAAAGGGACTGGTAACGTATCTCCACTACACATAGTAGTGTGTTCATATTCTAATGATTATTGGCATATAACGGACAGCATACGTAGCATTCACTGCAGTATATAACCATAATAAATCAGCTTATTATGCAACCAAGTTTGATCTGGTAAAAATGCTGACGTTCAAATATTAATAAGTGCACTAAACAGAAGAGCATTATTGACATATTGTAAAAGTGAACTTCCTAATAACAAGTGAACTTTGAAACACTTTAACAAGTAATATATAAACGATTACAACTTCATCACCCAGATAATTTTTAAAGGTGGTATTGATTTTCAAGGTGGTATTGAATTTTAAAACAGCTGTATGAAAGGTGATATTTAAAAACCTTTACCGATCATTATAACTAAGAGGAGACGTCCTCAATGGTAGCAATAGTGTACGCTTTCTATTGTATGAATTTTATTGTATGAATTTTTTCTCCAACATAGGTGTGTCCGGTCCACGGCGTCATCCTTACTTGTGGGATATTCTCTTCCCCAACAGGAAATGGCAAAGAGCCCAGCAAAGCTGGTCACATGATCCCTCCTAGGCTCCGCCTACCCCAGTCATTCTCTTTGCCGTTGTACAGGCAACATCTCCACGGAGATGGCTTAGAGTTTTTTAGTGTTTAACTGTAGTTTTTATTATTCAATCAAGAGTTTGTTATTTTAAAATAGTGCTGGTATGTACTATTTACTCAGAAACAGAAAAGAGATGAAGATTTCTGTTTGTATGAGGAAAATGATTTTAGCACCGTAACTAAAATCCATGGCTGTTCCACACAGGACTGTTGAGAGCAATTAACTTCAGTTGGGGGAACAGTGTGCAGTCTCTTACTGCTTGAGGTATGACACATTCTAACAAGACGATGTAATGCTGGAAGCTGTCATTTTCCCTATGGGATCCGGTAAGCCATGTTTATTAAGATAGTAAATAAGGGCTTCACAAGGGCTTATTAAGACTGTAGACTTTTTCTGGGCTAAATCGATTCATTATTAACACATATTTAGCCTTGAGGAATCATTTATTCTGGGTATTTTGATATGATTATATCGGCAGGCACTGTTTTAGACACCTTATTCTTTAGGGGCTTTCCCTAATCATAGTCAGAGCCTCATTTTCGCGCCGGTATGGCGCACTTGTTTTTGAGGACAGCATGGCATGCAGCTGCATGTGTGTGGAGCTCTGATACATAGAAAAGTCTTTCTGAAGGCATCATTTGGTATCGTATTCCCCTTTGGGCTTGGTTGGGTCTCAGCAAAGCAGATTCCAGGGACTGTAAAGGGGTTAAATATAAAAACGGCTCCGGTTCCGTTATTTTAAGGGTTAAAGCTTCCAAATTTGGTGTGCAATACTTTTAAGGCTTTAAGACACTGTGGTGAAATTTTGGTGAATTTTGAACAATTCCTTCATACTTTTTCGCAATTGCAGTAATAAAGTGTGTTTAGTTTAAAATTTAAAGTGACAGTAACGGTTTTATTTTAAAACGTTTTTTGTGCTTTGTTATCAAGGTTATGCCTGTTTAACATGTCTGAACTACCAGATAGATTGTGTTCTGACTGTGGGGAAACCAAGGTTCCTTCTCATTTAACTATATGTATTTTATGTCATAAAAAAATTTAGTAAAAATGATGCCCAAGATGATTCCTCAATTGAGGGGAGTAAGCATGGTACTGCATCATCCCCTCCTTCGTCTACACCAGTCTTGCCCATACAGGAGGCCCCTAGTACATCTAGTGCGCCAATACTCCTTACTATGCAACATTTAACGGCTGTAATGGATAATTCTATCAAAAACATTTTAGCCAATATGCCCACTTATCAGCGAAAGCGCGACTGCTCTGTTTTAGAAAATTCTGTAGAGCATGAGAACGCTGATGATATGGTTTCTGAAGGGCCCCTACACCAGTCTGAGGGGGCCAGGGAGGTTTTGTCTGAGGGAGAAATTTCAGATTCAGGAAACATTTCTCAACAAGCTGAACCTGATGTGATTACTTTTAAATTTAAGTTGGAACATCTCCGCGCTCTGCTTAAGGAGGTGTTATCCAATTTGGATGATTGTGATTATCTGGTCATTCCAGAACCACTATGTAAAATGGAAAAGTTCTTAGAGGCCCCGGGGCCCCCCGAAGCTTTTCCTATATCCAAGCGGGTGGCGTACATTGTTAGTAAAGAATGGGACAGGCCCGGTATACCTTTAGTACCTCCCCCCATATTTATAAAATTGTTTTCTTATAGTCGACCCCAGAAAGGACTGATGGCAGACAGTCCCCAAGGTCGAGGGGGCGGTTTCTACTCTACACAAGCGCGCCACTATACCCATAGAAGATAGTTGTGCTAAAATTAGAAGGTCTGCTAAAGATGTTTGTTCAGCAAGGTTCCCTTCTACAACCAATTGCATGCATTGTCCCTGTCACTGCAGCCGCGTGTTTCTAGTTTGATGAGCTAGGAAAGGCGATTATTAGTAATTCTTCTTCTTATGAGGAGATTATGGACAGAATTCGTGCTCTTAAATTGGCTAATTCTTTCACCCTAGACGCCACCTTGCAATTGGCTAGGTTAGCGGCGAAAAAATTCTGGGTTTGCTATTGTGGCGCAGAGCGCTTTGGTTAAAATCTTGGGCAGCGGATGCGTCTTCCAAGAACAAATTGCTTGACATTCCTTTCAAGGGGAAAACACTCTTTGGCCCTGACTTGAAAGAGATTATCTCTGATATCACTGGGGGCAAGGGCCACGCCCTTCCTCAGGATAGGTCTTTTCAAGACCAAAAATAAACCTAAGTTTCGTCCCTTTCGCAGAAACGGATCAGCCCCAAGGGCTACGTCCTCTAAGCAGGAAGGTAATACTTCTCAAGCCAATCCAGCCTGGAGACCTATGCAAGGCTGGAACAAAGGAAAGCAGGCCAGGAAACCTGCCACTGCTACCAAGACAGCATGAAATGCGGGCCCCCGATCCGGGACCGGATCTGGTGGGGGGCAGACTCTCTCTCTTCGCTCAGGCTTGGGCAAGAGATGTTCTGGATCCTTGGGCGCTAGAAATAGTCTCCCAAGGTTATTCTCTGGAGTTCAAGGGGCTTCCTCCAAGGGGGAGGTTCCACAGGTCTCAGTTGTCTTCAGACCACATAAGAAGACAGGCATTCTTACATTGGGTAGAAGACCTGCTAAAAATGGGAGTGATTCATCCTGTTCCATTAGGAGAACAAGGGATGGGGTTCTACTCCAATCTGTTCATAGTTCCCAAAAAAGAGGGAACGTTCAGACCAATCTTAGATCTCAAGATCTTGAACAAGTTTCTCAAGGTTCCATCGTTCAAGATGGAAACCATTCGAACACTTCTTCCTTCCATCCAGGAAGGTCAATTCATGACCAAGGTGGATTTCAAGGATGCGTATCTACATATTCCTATCCACAAGGAACATCATCGGTTCCTAAGGTTTGCATTCCTGGACAAGCATTTCCAGTTCGTGGCGTTTTCTTTCGGATTAGCCACTGCTCCTAGGATTTTCTCATAGGTACTAGGGTCCCTTCTGGCGGTGCTAAGACCAAGGGGCATTGCTGTAGTACCTTACTTGGACGACATTCTGATTCGAGCGTCGTCCCTTCCTCAAGAAGTGAACGTGGAAAAGAGTTCTCTATCTCCGTCAACGAGGGTTCCCTTCTTGGGAACTATAATAGACTCCTTAGAAATGAGGATTTTTCTGACAGAAGCCAGAAAAACAAAACTTCTAGACTCTTGTCGGATACTTCATTCCGTTCCTCTTCCTTCCATAGCGCAGTGCATGGAAGTGATAGGTTTGATGGTAGCGGCAATGGACATAGTTCCTTTTGTGCGCATTCATCTAAGACCATTACAACTGTTCATGCTCAGTCAGTGGAATGGGGACTATTCAGACTTGTCTCCGAAGATACAAGAAAATCAGAGGACCAGAGACTCATTCCGTTGGTGGCTGTCCCTGGACAACCTGTCACAAGGGATGACCTTCCGCAGACCAGAGTGGGTCATTGTCACGACCGACGCCAGTCTGATGGGCTGGGGCGCGGTCTGGGGATCCCTGAAAGCTCAGGGTCTTTGGTCTCGGGTAGAATCTCTTCTACCGATAAATATCTGGAACTGAGAGCGATATTCAATGCTCTCAAAGCTTGGTCTCAGCTAGCGAGGGCCAAGTTCATACATCAACCATCAGGGGGGAACAAGGAGTTCCCTAGCGATGGAAGAAGTGACCAAAATCATTCTATGGGCGGAGTCTCACTCCTGCCACCTGTCTGCTATCCACATCCCAGGAGTGGAAAATTGGGAAGCGGATTTTCTGAGTCGTCAGACATTGCATCCGGGGGAGTGGGAACTCCATCCGGAAATCTTTGCCCAAGTCACTCAACCGTGGGGCATTCCAGACATGGATCTGATGGCCTCTCGTCAGAACTTCAGAGTTCCTTACTACGGGTACAGATCCAGGGATCCCAAGGCGGCTCTAGTGGATGCACTAGTAGCACCTTGGACCTTCAAACTAGCTTATGTGTTCCCGCCGTTTCCTCTCATCCCCAGGCTGGTAGCCAGGATCAATCAGGAGAGGGCGTCGGTGATTTTGATAGCTCCTGCGTGGCCACGCAGGACTTGGTATGCAGATCTGGTGAATATGTCATCGGCTCCACTATGGAAGCTACCTTTGAGACGAGACCTTCTTGTTCTAGGTCCGTTCGACCCACTCCAGCTGACTGCTTGGAGATTGAACGCTTGATCTTATCAAAGCGAGGGTTCTCAGATTCTGTTATTAATACTCTTGTTCAGGCCTGAAAGCCTGTAACCAGAAAAATTACCACATAATTTGGTATATCTGTTGGTGTGAATCTGCAGGATTCCCTTGGGACAAGGTTAAGATTCCTAAGAGTCTATCCTTCCTTCGAGAAGGATTGGAAAAAGGATTATCTGCAAGTTCCTTGATGGGACAGATTTCTGCCTTGTCTGTGTTACTTCACAAAAAGCTGGCAGCTGTGCCAGATGTTCTGGCCTTTGTTCAGGCTCTGGTTAGAATCAAGCCTGTTTACAAAATTTGGACTCCTCCTTGGAGTCTCAACCTAGTTCTTTCAGTTCTTCAGGGGGTTCCGTTTGAACCCTTACATTCCGTTGATATTAAGTTATTATCTTGGAAAGTTTTGTTTTTGGTTGCAATTTCTTCTGCTAGAAGAGTTTCAGAATTATCTGCTCTGCAGTGTTCTTCTCCTTATCTGGTGTTCCATGCAGATAAGGTGGTTTTGCGTACTAAACCTGGTTTTCTTCCAAAAGTTGTTTCTAACAAAAACATTAACCAGGAGATAGTTGTGCCTTCTTTGTGTCCTAATCCAGTTTCAAAGAAGGAACGTTTGTTGCACAACTTGGATGTAGTTCGTGCTCTCAAATTTTACTTAGCAGCTACTAAGGATTTCAGACAAACTTTGTCTTTGTTTGTTGTTTATTCTGGTAAACGGAGAGGTCAAATAGCAACTTCTACCTCTCTCTCCTTCTGGATTAAAAGCATTATCCGATTGGCTTATGAGACTGCCGGACGGCAGCCTCCTGAAAGAATCACAGCTCACTCCACTAGGGCTGTGGCTTCCACATGGGCCTTCAAGAACGAGGCTTCTGTTGATCAGATATGTAAGGCAGCGACTTGGTCTTCACTGCACACTTTTTCTAAATTTTACAAATTTGATACTTTTGCTTCTTCTGAGGCTATTTTTGGGAGAAAGGTTTTGCAAGCCGTGGTGCCTTCCATTTAGGTGACCTGATTTGCTCCCTCCCTTCATCCGTGTCCTAAAGCTTTGGTATTGGTTCCCACAAGTAAGGATGACGCCGTGGACCGGACACACCTATGTTGGAGAAAACAGAATTTATGTTTACCTGATAAATTACTTTCTCCAACGGTGTGTCCGGTCCACGGCCCGCCCTGGTTTTTTTAATCAGGTCTGATAATTTATTTTCTTTAACTACAGTCACCACGGTAACATATGGTTTCTCCTATGCAAATATTCCTCCTTAACGTCGGTCGAATGACTGGGGTAGGCGGAGCCTAGGAGGGATCATGTGACCAGCTTTGCTGGGCTCTTTGCCATTTCCTGTTGGGGAAGAGAATATCCCACAAGTAAGGATGACGCCGTGGACCGGACACACCGTTGGAGAAAGTAATTTATCAGGTAAACATAAATTCTGTTTTCTTTGTAAAGATTTATTGTATGATTTTTATTGTAAGATTTTTTTATTGTTTAAATTTATTCTATGCACCTTTTATTATGCATTTTAGATAATAAATCAAATTTTATATTTCAACCAAATCTTGGTAGTACATTGTGTAGTATATAGGAACAATATATTAGAGACAATAATTGTTTGATGTATAACCCTTGCTTTCCAATACTTACAGTATTTGTTAGCGCTGTTTATTTTAACCTTTTTTACACACACACATATATATATATGTATGTATGTATATGTTAGTGTATATTTGTATATATGTGTGTGTGTGTGTGTGTGTGTGTATATATATATATATATATATATATATATATAACACACAGAGAAAACCCAGCACTCACTTACAAGCTCTCAGCTAAGATTTAAAAGCAAAAATGGAAAGGTTAGTCACCGCATCTGGCCAAATGGGACATGCGTCAAGGTCCTCTCCAATACTTGAGACCCTAAAACAGCCACACAATGCAAGCTTTCAAATCCAAACAAACTGAAAACAAGGGAAGGGTGCACAGGAATATGTAACCACCCAAGACATATACAAAACACGGAAGGGAACTGCACTCTCATACCGGACCGGGTACACATCCTATGACCCTGCAACATGCTCAGCCCTGGGTGCCACTGGCACTCACAGGAAGCTGTGCTGTCCCCAGAGCCAAGGGAAGGGTGCACAGGAATATGTAACCACCCTAGACATATACAAAACACGGAAGGGAACTGCACCGTATTTGGCCAGATGCGGTGACTAACCTTTCCATTTTTGCTTTTAAATCTTAGCTGAGAGCTTGTAAGTGAGTGCTGGGTTTTCTCTGTGTGTTGTATTAATTTGTTTTGTAATTTCCCCTATGGTTCTTGCACCCAGACCTGTCTGGGGTTAACTGCTTGTGGCTCTGGGGACAGCACAGCTTCCTGTGAGTGCCAGTGGCACCCAGGGCTGAGCATGTTGCAGGGTCATGGGATGTGTACCCGGTCCGGTATGAGAGTGCAGTTCCCTTCCGTGTTTTGTATATGTCTAGGGTGGTTACATATTCCTGTGCACCCTTCCCTTGTTTTCAGTTTGTTTGGATTTGAAAGCTTGCATTGTGTGGCTGTTTTAGGGTCTCAGGTATTGGAGAGGACCTTGACGTGGTACCTGAGCTTGTCCCATTTGGCCAGATGCGGTGACTAACCTTTCCATTTTTGCTTTTAAATCTTAGCTGAGAGCTTGTAAGTGAGTGCTGGGTTTTCTCTGTGTGTTGTATTAATTTGTTTTGTAATTTTCCCTATGGTTCTTGCACCCAGACCTGTCTGGGGTTAACTGCTTGTGGCTCTGGGGACAGCACAGCTTCCTGTGAGTGCCAGTGGCACCCAGGGCTGAGCATGTTGCAGGGTCATGGGATGTGTACCCGGTCCGGTATGAGAGTGCAGTTCCCTTCCGTGTTTTGTATATATATATATATATATATATATATATATATATATATATATATATATATATATATATATATATATATATATATATATATATATATATATATATATATACACAGACACACACTCTTGTAGCCTCTCTAGATATGTTGTTATATTTTCATATACACTTTACATTTACATGTGTTATTCTGCATAAATATGTTTTAATATTATTATGTATCGGTCTAGGATTAGATTTTTGTCATAAATTGTTCCCATTATTGTAATTATTCTTCTGAGGAACTAGAATTTAATTGTATTGGATATATAAATTGATCTTATCTAGATATTTTTCTTGTCTTATTTTAATTTATAGTTTACAGAGGAGTTCAGCATATATTTTCTCTTATTATTTTCTCTTATTAAGACTTTTATGAGGTACAAAATTAAAGTTTTTATTTACTTATGGTTATACCTTGTTTTCTTTGAAATTATTTAGATTACTCAATATGCAGTACAGTTGTGAAATGAGCTTGTGTATCTTTTTTCTTAATTACAGTTTTCACTCACTTTAATCTGTATTTTGTAGATATGCAGAACATTCTGTTGTTCATATTTTCTCTTTGGATATTGGAAATATAACATGATTAGTAACAGTTGTAAAGAAGAGTTCCTCAGCCTTATGTTATGGACTAAAACAAATGTGAATATTTGTGATTCAGAACACATCTATATTGTTTTTTGAGTTGTGATTCCAAATCAGCTTTCTCTATCCTAAGTGTAATCAACCATTATAAGGATGTAACATAGTAGATAAGGTTGAAAAAAGACCGAAGTCCAATGAGTTCAACCTATACAAATCTAAAATACTTACAAAAAGCTCCAGTTAAAGGGACAGTCTACACCAGAATTTTTATTGTTTTAAAAGATAGATAATCCCTTTATTACCCATTCCCCATTTTTGCATAACCAACACAGTTATAATAATATACTTTTAACCTCTGTGATTATCTTGTATCTAAGCCTCTGCAAACTGCCCCTTTTTTCAGTTCTTTTGACAGACTTGCAGTCTAGCCAATCAGTGCCTGCTCCCAGATAACTTCACGTGCACAAGCACAGTGTTATCTATATGAAATACGTGAACTAACACCCTCTAGTGGTGAAAAACTGTTAAAATGCAATCTGAAAGAGGTGGGCTTCAAGGTCTAAGAAATTAGCATATGAACCTCCTAGGTTAAGCTTTCAACTAAGAATACCAAGAGAACAAAGCAAAATTGGTGATAAAAGTAAATTGGAAAATTGTTTAAAATTACATGCTCTATCTGAATCATGAAAGTTTATTTTGGCCTAGACTGTCCCTTTAAGCTTAAATAACCCCACTAAAAGGTAATCCATTTAATACTAGCAATCATATCGATGAATTTTGTTTATATACAGAAATGTATCCAGACTATTTTTAAATGTATGTAGGGTATTGGCATTCACTACCTCCTTTGCTAATGAGTTCCACAATTTTATTGCTCTTACAGTGAAAAAACGTTTCCATTGCAGGAGATTAAATCTCCTTTCCTCCAACCTTAAATTGTGACCTCTTGTCAGAAACAATTTTCTTGGAATAAACAGAGCTTCTGCCATCTCTGTATATGGGCCTTGAATATATTTATATAAAGTAATCATGTTACCTCTCAAGTGCCTTTTTTTTTTCTAAAGAAAACAGACCCAGTTTGGCTAGTCTCTCCCCATAGGTTAAATTCTCCGATCCCCTTATTAGCTTTGTGGTCCTTCTCTGAACTTTTTCTTGTTCTGCAATATCTTTTTTTGCTATCGTTCCCCAGAACTGCACTCTATACTCAAGGTGAGGTCTTACCAGGGCTTTATATAGTGACAGAATTATGCTTTCCTCCCTTGAATCAATGCCTCTTTTAATACATGCTAGTATCTTATTAGCCTTTGAAGCTGCTACCCTGCATTGTGCACCCATATTTAGCTTGTTATCTATTACTACTCTCAAATCCCTTTCCTCCTCTGTTTGGCTAAGTCTTGTCCCATTTAAAAAATATGTTGCCTGCTTATTTTTACTTCCAAAATGTAGAACCTTGCATTTTCCCGTATTACATTTCATCAAGTTCATCCTGCTCTGACCTAATGACCTTACTTAACTTAGTATCATCTGCAAAAATAGAGATGTCGCTATTTAATCCTTTCTCCAAGTCATTTATAAAAATATTAAAAAGAACAGGGCCCAGTACTGATCCCTGGGGGACTCAACTGATTACCTTTGTCCAATCTGAGTATGATTAATTTACTATTACTCGTTGCTCCCTATCTTTTATCCAGTTATTTATCCATGAGCTAACATTTTCAGCTATTCACAATCCCTTAATTTTGTGCAATAATCTCTCATGTGGCACTGTATCAAATGCCTTTGCAAAATCTAAGTATATCACATCAACTGATTCCCCTTTATCTATATTTTTACTTCCTTCTAGAATCTAATTAGATTAGTTTGACATGATCTATTTCTCCTAAAACCATGCTGATTAGAACTCATAATCTTGTTTACACGAATATGCTCATCAATGTAATCCCTTATAATCCCTTCAAATATCTTCCCCACTGTTGATGTCAGACTAACTGGTCTATAGCTTTCTGGATCATCCCTGCTTCCCTTTTTGAAGAGTGGCACCACATCAGCTTTACGCCAATCCTGGGGTACCATGCCTGAGGATAATGAGTCTTGAAAAATTAAGAGTAGTGGTTTGTCTATAACAGTGCTAAATTCCCTTAACACCCTTGGGTGTATTCCATCTGGGCCTGGAGTTTTATTTACCTTAATATTATCCAGTTTTTTCCTGATATCATCTAAACATAACCCAGTTAATGGTATGGCCTGGCATGTTCTATTTTGTTTCAAAGTATCATCCAGTGGTTCCTCTCTTGTGCATACTGAAGAAAAAAACTGGTTTAGTACCTCAGCCTTCTCCCTGTCATTATTTATCATGCTACCCTACAGGCATTTTAATGTACCTATATTATCCTTAGATTTTTTTGCTATTTATGTACTTGAATAACCTTTTAGGGTTAGACTTAGAATCCTTTGCAATTAATTTTTCATTTTCAATGTTGGCTAAATTTGATGTAGCAGAGAAACTTCTGTTAAAGGGACAGTCTACACCAAAATGTTCATAGTTTAAAAAAGATAGATAATCCCTATTTTGCCCATTCCTTCCTCATTTTTGCATAACCAACACTGTTATATTAAAGGGCCATAATACCCAAATGTTTAAACACTTGAAAGTGATGCAGCATAGCTGTAAAAAGCTGACTAGAAAATATCTCCTGAACAACTCTATGTAAAAAAGAAAGATATTTTACCTCAAAAGTTCCTCAGTAGCCACCTCCCATTGTAAAGGATTTCTAAGCAGCATTTTAGTGTGTCTGTCCTGGGACATCTTAGGGGATGAGCATTGTGAACTCTCATATTATTTCACCAATCGGGTAAAGGAAGCTTACTATGAAATCTCATGAGAGTTAAGTCAAATCTCATGAGATCACAGTAAGAGTTCATGACCTCAGCACTGCTGATGCTGATTGGCTGCTGTTCATTTCTTCATTTATTTTTTATTTTCACCTGCAGCTGGGAGCAGGTAAAGTATAACTTTTTACACAGAACTTACTCTGCTGAGCTGAGGAGATTGTGAGGTAAAATATCTTCCTTTTTTATATAGAGATGATCAGGTGTTATTTTCCTGTCCGCTTTTTACAGTTATACTGCATCAGTTTCAAGTGATTTAGCATATGAGTATTATGTCCCTTTAATACACTTTTTACCTCTATGATTACCTTGTATCTAAGCCTCTGCAGACTGCCCCCTTATTTCAGTTATTTTGACAGATGTGAATTTTAGCCATGGGCACATTTAACAAGTAATCTGTAGAAGTTTCCTCGCTAATTATTACACTCGCTAATTATTACACTCGCTAATTATTACCTTGCTAATTATTACACTCGCTAATTATTACACTCGCTAAGTATTACCTCGCTAATTATTATGATATGTAACTTTATAATTGATCAATAGCAACCGATATAAAATTAGTGGCGAGTCGTTGGTTACACTGTAACTTAACATTTGAATACACAGTAACTCCTGTGGTTTTAGTTATATACACACGCTCCATTTTAGATATTGGGCTGTCCAAATGACGGCGGAGATATACCTCTAATCTATGGAGCAACCAATATTCTAATTGTGACCCACGGGCACACTAACAAGTAATTTGTATATATAGGTGTAAACTACACGTAACTTACAAGGTATGAATATCTAGCCATACTACTACTGTTGCAATACTCTATCACAGAGTACATATGGGTACAAATTATTTTAGTATCCATATAATACTCAATGAGGTATACAATATATGAGTACACACTTCGACTGAATAGTGGCCTCTAATAGGTTTGGCCCCATTTTGCAGGGATGTTAGCCCACAGATTACAAACATACCTTTACCATTAAGATTTACCACAAATCCTCTTTAGGTGGGAGTTACTATCCATGATATCAATTCAGGATAAGAATTTGTAACTATGCCCCCTTTACACTACATTACGGCTATATTACGAGGTTTGCGTTAGAGGCTATGCGTTGCTAACGAGCAGTGTATGCTCACCGCTCACTTTAATACAGCGCTGGTATTACGGGTTTTTACAAACCCGGCGTTGACAGACAAAAAGTGAGCGTTGAGCAAAATTTTGCTCCACATCTCACTCCAATACCAGCGCTGCTTACGTTAGCAGTGAGCAGGTTATGCGTGCTCGTGCATGATTTCCCCATAGGCATCAACGGGTAGAGTCGGCTGAAAAAAAGTCTTAACACCTGCAAAAAAGCAGCGTTTAGCTCCTAACGCAGCCCCATTGATTCCTATGGGGAAATAAAAATGTAGGTTTACACCTAACACCCTAACATGAACCACAAGTCTAAACACCCCTAATCTTACACTTATTAACCCCTAATCTGCCGTCCTCCACATCGCAGACACCTACATTATACTTAGTAACCCCTAATCTGCCACTCCGGACATCGCCGCCACCTACATTATACTTAGTAACCCCTAATCTGCTGCCCCCAACATCGCCGACACCTACATTATATTTATTAACCCCTAATCTGCCGCCCCCAACGTCGCCGCCACTATTCTAAATTTATTAACCCCTAAACCTAAGTATAACCCTAACCCCACCTAACTTAAATATAATTTAAATAAATCTAAATAAAATTCCTATCATTAACTAAATTATTCATATTTAAAACTAAATACTTACCTATAAAATAAACCCTAAGATAGCTACAATATAACTAATAGTTACATTGTATCTAGCTTAGGTTTTATTTTTATTTTACAGGCAAGTTTGTATTTATTTTAACTAGGTAGAATAGTTACTAAATAGTTATTAACTATTTAATAAACTACCTAGCTAAATTAAAGACAAATTGACCTGTAAAATTAAACCTAACTTAAGTTACACTAACACCTAACACTACACTATAATTAAATTAATTCCCTAAATTAAATACAATTAAATAAAATTAGCTAAAGTACAAAAATAAACAAATACTAAATTACAGAAAATAAACAAATTACAAGATTTTTAAACTAATTACACCTAATCTAATCCCCCTAATAAAATAAAAAAGCCCCCCCCCAAATAAAAAAGCCCTACCCTACACTAAATTACAAATAGCCCTTAAAAGGGCCTTTTGCAGGGCATTGCCCCAATGTAATCAGCTCTTTTACCTGTAAAATAATTACAAATCCCCCCCCAACATTAAAACCCACCACCCACACAACCAACCCTACTCTAAAACCCACCCAATACTTCCTTAAAAAAACCTAACACTAACCCCTTGAAGATCACCTTACCGGGAGAAGTCTTCATCCAACTGGGCTGAAGTCCTCAACGAAGCCGGGAGAAGTCTTCAGCCAAGCCAGGCGAAGTGATCCTCCAGACGGGCAGAAGTCTTCATCCAGACGGTATCTTCATCCATCCGGCACGGAGCGGGTCCATCTTCAAGACATCCGACATGGAGCATCCTCTTCATCCGACGGCTAACACTGAATGAAGGTTCCTTTAAATGACGTCATCCAAGATGGCGTCCCTTCAATTCCGATTGGCTGATAGAATTCTATCAGCCAATAGGAATTAAGGTAGAAAAATCCTATCGGCTGATCCAATCAGCCAATAGGTTTGAGCTGGCATTCTTTTGGCTGATTGGAACAGCCAATAGAATGCCAGCTCAATCCTATTGGCTAATTGGATCAGCCAATAGGATTGAACTTCAATCCTATTGGCTGATTGCATCAGCCAATAGGATATTTTCTACCTTAATTCCGATTGGCTGATAGAATTCTATCAGCCAATCGGAATTGAAGGGACGCTATCTTGGATGACGTCATTTAAAGGAACCTTCATTCAGTGTTAGCCGTCGGATGAAGAGGATGCTCCACGTCGGATGTCTTGAAGATGGACCCGCTCCACGCCGGATGGATGAAGATAGAAGATGCCGTTTGGATGAAGACTTCTGCCCGTCTGGAGGACCACTTAGCCCGGCTTGGATGAAGAGACTTCTCCCGGCTTCGTTGAGGACTTCGGCCCGGTTGGATGAAGACTTCTCATGGTAAGGTGATCTTCAAGGGGTTAGTGTTAGTTGTTTTTTTTAAGGGAGTATTGGGTGGGTTTTAGAGTAGGGTTGGTTGTGTGGGTGGTGGGTTTTAATGTTGGGGGAGATTTGTAATTTTTTTTTACAGGTAAAATAGCTGATTACTTTGGGGCAATGCCCCGCAAAAGGCCCTTTTAAGGGCTATTTGTAATTTAGTATAGGGTAGGGATTTTTTTTTATTTTGGGGGGGCTTTTTTATTTTGTTAGGGGGATTAGATTAGGTGTAATTAGTTTAAAAATCTTGTAATTTGTTATTTTCTGTAATTTAGTGGTTTTTTTTGTACTTTAGCTAATTTTATTTAATTGTATTTAATTTAGGGAATTAATTGAATTATAGTGTAGTGTTAGGTGTTAGTGTAACTTAGGTTAGGTTTTATTTTACAGGTCAATTTGTCTTTATTTTAGCTAGGTAGTTTATTAAATAGTTAATAACTATTTAGTAACTATTCTACCTAGTTAAAATAAATACAAACTTGCCTGTAAAATAAAACCTAAGCTAGCTACAATGTAACTATTAGTTATATTGTAGCTAGCTTAGGGTTTATTTTATAGGTAAGTATTTAGTTTTAAATATGAATAATTTAGTTAATAATAGTAATTTTTATTTAGATTTATTTTAATTATATTTAAGTTAGAGAGGGTTGGTTTGGGTTAGACTTAGATTTAGGGGTTAATAACTTTAGTATAGTGGCGGCGACGGGCGTGGCAGATTAGGGGTTAATAATATTTAACTAAATTTTGCGAGGCGGGAGTGCGGCGGTTTAGGGGTTAATATATTTATTATAGTGGCGGCGATGTCCGGTTCGGCAGATTAGGGGTTAAAAATTTTTTTTAGTGTTTGCGATGCGGGAGGGCCTCGGTTTAGGGGTTAATTGGTAGTTTATGGGTGTTAGTGTACTTTTTAGCACTTTATTTAAGAGTTTTATGCTACGGCGTTGTAGCGTAAAACTCTTAACTACTGACTTTAAAATGCGGTATCAGTCTTGACAGGAGAGGGTCTACCGCTCACTTTTTGGCAGACTCGTAATACCGGCGCTATGCAAGTCCCATTGAAAAAAGAGGATACACAATTTACGTAAGTGGATTTGGATTTCCAAGTCTGGCCAAAAAAGTAAGCGGTGAGCCTGTACCTTCAAGACTCGTAATACCAGCGGGCATTAAAAAGAATCATTAGGACCGGCTAACGCTGCTTTTTAAGCCTAACGCAAAACTCGTAATCTAGCCGTTAGTTTGAAGACCACTTTTACTTGCTGCAACTGTTTTTATTGTGTGTAACCCTTTTCAAATAAAACTTATAAAGTTGACATATTTTAAAACCTATATACACTAAGCCCATACGTATGAGGGTAGAGTGCTTTTCCGGTTAGTATCCTGTCCAGCTCTCTTGCTGGAATTGTTCTTGCAGAGGATGTACTTTTGCCTTTTACTTGATTTGTTATATAACTTATCACAGGAAAACAGTGAAACCATTATTATAAAATTAGGCAGATTAAAATGTCGTCTTTTTTTCCCCAATTTTCTTGGCCTTAAGATTTTGTACAAATTTAACAAGCTTAAATTATCTTTTCAAACAGATGTCGATCTCAGTGTGGTGGAAGCAGTGAAACGAGAGCTCACAGACTGTGGATTCCAGTGCTGGCAGACCAGCATAGGCGCTCCAGGAGTCTCTGTGCATCACTTGTCCGATCTGACAGAGGACATTAACAGTGCGCTCAATTCTATTTAAGCCCAGCACAGACTTTCTATACATTGGGATATGAATCACTGTAAAATACCAATTATTAAAATAGCCCTAAGTTAGAGAAATACAATGTGACCTCAAACATCATAAAGGTGTTAATACTTCTAATTTTATATGTTTGGTAAATGTTAAATAATTGCTAAAGATGCTATTTATTATGTTTTTTAATTCCTAATTAAAAACACTAATGGTAAAATATGTAGTAAAATTATTTATTTATAGATAAATGTATAATGTGGACGCTTCTTAAAGTAGGGAGAAAGTTTTTACATATACTCAGTTTCTATATGTTTAGAATTATGTAGGCCAGGCTTGAGCTTTACTCTGCTTTGTACCATCCTGTTTTTGGGATGGAAAAAGGTGTGACACATCATTTCTAGCCAACCTCTGGCCATTGTTTGGGGGATTGGGAAGAGTATTCCTTTATTGGTTAATCTCACCTGGACAGCATGATCTTTCTTCACGTATTTTGACGTTTTCTAACTGTATCCAAAGAAGAAACAAAAAAAGTGAGGTAAAGTATTAGAACACCATTTTGTGACCTGATTAACAAATGATCCAGTACTACTCATGCTGGTAATTTGTTTTATTTGTGTGAATTTTGGGGGTTACGGGTTTTTATGTAAGTTTTAATACTTCCCCCAAAGCAGGGGTGTCAGACTAATGACACCTGTACCCAAGGTACCACTCCACCTCTAAGCTACCCCCATACTGTTTCATTAGCTGCATTTTGAGTAGTTATTGAATCCATAACACTGTATATATCAGCAGTTGCTTTATATATTATGGGATTTAAACATTAATTTCTCTTGTAAGGTGTATCCAGTCCACGGATCATCCATTACTTGTGGAATATTCTCCTTCCCAACAGGAAGCTGCAAGAGGATCACCCACAGCAGAGCTGTCTATATAGCTCCTCCCCTAACTGCCACCTCCAGTCATTCTCTTGCAGCTTTCGACAAGCATGGAAGCAGTTAGAGAGATGTGGTGTAATTTAGTTGTTTTTCTTCAATTCAAGAGTTTGTTATTTTCAAATGGTACCGGAGTTGTACTATTTTGGTCTCAGGCAGAAAATAGAAGAAGAATCTGCCTGTGGTCTCTAATGATCTTAGCAGGTTGTAACTAAGATCCATTGCTGTTCTCACACTTAACTGAAGAGAGAGGTAACTTCAGCTTGGGGAATGGCGTGCAGGGTATCCTGCTATGAGGTATGTGCAGTCTAAATTTTTCTAGAGAAATGTATATGCTAGAAAATGCTGTTGATACCGGATTTATTCAAGGTAAGCATGATTACAGTGATTTAATAACGACTAGTATCATGCTTACTATTAGAGGTAACACTCTTATTATTTTTTCAAATTACTGAAATATTAAACGTTTGCTGGGAGTGCTTAAACGTTTTTTTATATGCCTTTTGGTGATAAACTTTAATGGGGCCCAGTTTTTTCCACATGGCTGGCTTAAATTTGCCTAGAGATAGTTTGTTAGGCCTCTCACTGTGTAGACAGGAAGTGGGAGGGGCCTAATTTCGTGCCTAATTGCGCATTAGCTTTTGCAGACTGAGACATCCAGTTTCATTGAAGGAGTTCCCTGAATGCTATAGGACCTCTCTGAAGGGTTTTGGTGCTTTCTAAAGTCGTTTGTATGGCAAGGTAGGGCCACAGCAGAGCTGTGGCAGTTTGTTGTGACTGTTAAAAAACGTCTATTTCGTTTTTTTGATCCGTTTTTGAAACTAAGGGGTTAATCATCCATTTGCAAGTGGGTGCAATGCTCTGTTAGCCTATTATACACACTGTAAAAATTTCGTTTGTTTTACTGCTTTTTTTCACTGTTTTTCAAATTCCGACCTTTTTTATCTTTCTTAAAGGCACAGTACCGTTTTTATTTTTTTGCTTGTTAACTTTCTGTAAAGTGTTTTCCAAGCTTGCTGGTCTCATTGCTAGTCTGTTTAAACATGTCTGACATAGAGGAAACTCCTTGTTCATTATGTTTAGAAGCCATGGTGGAACCCCCTCTTAGAATGTGTACCAAATGTACTGATTTCACTTTAAGTTATAAAGACCATATTATGTCTTTAAAAGATTTATCACCAGAGGAATCTGACAAGGGGGAAGTTATGCCGACTAACTCGCCCCACGTGTCGGAGCCTTTGACTCCCGCTCAAGGGACTCACGCTCAAGAGGCGCTAGGTACAACTAGCGCGCCCGTGGTGTTTCCTTTACAAGACATGGCGGCAGTCATGGATAATACACTGTCAGCGTTATTGTCCAGACTACCTGGGTTATGAGGAAAGCGAGACAGCTCTGGGGTTAGAAGAAATACAGAGCACTCTGACGCTTTAGTAGCTATGTCTGATACCCCCTCACAATATGCAGAAGCTGAGGAAGGAGAGCTTCTTTCTGTGGGTGATGTTTCTGACTCAGGGAAGATGATTCAACCTGATTCTGATATGGCAACATTTAAATTTAAGCTTGAACACCTCCGCGTGTTGCTCAGGGAGGTTTTAGCTACTCTGAATGACTGTGACACCATTGCAGTGCCAGAGAAATTGTGCAGATTGGATAAATACTATGCAGTGCCTGTTTACACTGATGTTTTTCCAATACCTAAAAGGTTTTCAGAAATTATTACTAAGGAATGGGATAGACCAGGTGTACCAATCTCTCCCCCTCCTATTTTTAAAAAATTGTTTCCAATAGATGCCGCCACACGGGACTTATGGCAAACGGTCCCTAAGGTGGAGGGAGCAGTGTCTACCCTAGCTAAGCGTACTACTATCCCCGTCGAGGACAGTTGTGCTTTCTTAGATCCAATGGATAAAAAGTTAGAGGGTTACCTTAAGAAAATGTTTATTCAACAAGGTTTTATTCTACAACCTCTTGCATGCATTGCCCCAGTCACTGCTGCGGCGGCCTTCTGGTTTGAGTCTCTGGAAGAGGCTTTACAGGTAGAGACCCCATTGGATGATATACTTGACAAGCTTAGAGCACTTAAGCTAGCCAATTAATTTGTTTCTGATGCCATTGTTCATTTGACTAAACTAACGGCTAAGAATTCTGGTTTTGCTATTCAGGCGCGTAGGGCGCTATGGCTTAAATCATGGTCAGCTGACGTTACTTCAAAGTCTAAGCTTCTTAATATTCCCTTCAAGGGGCAGACCTTATTCGGGCCTGGTTTGAAGGAGATCATTTCTGATATCACGGGAGGAAAAGGTCATGCCCTCCCTCAGGACAGGTCTAATAAATCAAGGGCCAAACAAACTAATTTTCATGCCTTTTGAAACTTTAAGGCGAGCGCGGCATCAACTTCCTCTAATACAAAACAAGAGGGAACTTTTGCCCAGTCCAAGTCGGTCTGGAGACCTAACCAGGCTTGGAACAAAGGTAAGCAGGCCAAAAAGCCTGCTGCTGCCTCTAAGACAGCATGAAGGATTGGCACAAGTAGTAAGAAGTAAATACAGCGCCAACAAGAGGCCAAGGGATAAATATACTCACAGAGAGATAAAAGAAGATTATTTAATGAACCATGTTAAAAAGCATCAGTAATAAAAGACTATATATAAAAAATGTAAAAAGCACATATAAATAAAATTACAAATACAGGAATATCTTACAGAAGCGGCTCAAAGGGCCAAAGCTGATAATTACAATAAAAACAGAGGTAATAACAGGTGATCAGTGTGAGTGGTACACCAGAATAAGAGTGTATACTGATAAAACAGAATTAGCCTAAGTACAACTGTAGCAAGTGCATCAAGCAAAAAACTAATAAACAATAATACAAACAATAGTGTTCAAAATTAGTGTTACAAAAATAGTGTTCCAAAAAATAGAAAAATGCACTGCAGTGCAAAAAAAGGGGGTAGCAAAATAATTGTATAGATACAATCAAATAGTGAGTGAGTGCAAATGGATATAAAAATGCTAGCTACTTAATCCAGTGAGGTTAAGATATAATTGAATAAAATACACAATATGCAATAACATAAAAAATAAAAAATAATAAAATATAAAATATAATCCAAAAAAGTGTTCAAAAAGTTGATCAACAAATGTTAGTGAAGAACAAAAATAAGTCAATCAAAACTAAAAAATGGAAAAAATGGGTGATGAAAAGCAAGGTGAAAGTGAGGAAATTGATTCCTTCCAATGTTAGTTACTTTAACAGATCCAAATTCCTGAGTGTGGTTGCTGAAGTAGCTGAATGGATCCTAGCACCTGTCAGCTGCTCCTATGGTATCCTAAAAAGTGTCCCTGTAAAAAAAAGAAAGGGACCCTTTTTTTTTTTTTTTTTACAGGGACACTTTTTAGGATACCATAGGAGCAGCTGACAGGTGCTAGGATCCATTCAGCTACTTCAGCAACCACACTCAGGAATTTGGATCTGTTAAAGTAACTAACATTGGAAGGAATCAATTTCCTCACTTTCACCTTGCTTTTCATCACCCATTTTTTAGTTTTGATTGACTTATTTTTGTTCTTCACTAACATTTGTTGATCAACTTTTTGAACACTTTTTTGGATTATATTTTATATTGTATTATTTTTTATTTTTTATGTTATTGCATATTGTGTATTTTATTCAATTATATCTTAACCTCACTGGATTAAGTAGCTAGCATTTTTATATCCATTTGCACTCACTCACTATTTGATTGTATCTATACAATTATTTTGCTACCCCCTTTTTTTGCACTGCAGTGCATTTTTCTATTTTTTGGAACACTATTTTTGTAACACTAATTTTGAACACTATTGTTTGTATTATTGTTTATTAGTTTTTTGCTTGATGCACTTGCTACAGTTGTACTTAGGCTAATTCTGTTTTATCAGTATACACTCTTATTCTGGTGTACCACTCACACTGATCACCTGTTATTACCTCTGTTTTTATTGTAATTATCAGCTTTGGCCCTTTGAGCCGCTTCTGTAAGATATTCCTGTATTTGTAATTTTATTTATATGTGCTTTTTACATTTTTTATATATAGTCTTTTATTACTGATGCTTTTTAACATGGTTCATTAAATAATCTTCTTTTATCTCTCTGTGAGTATATTTATCCCTTGGCCTCTTGTTGGCGCTGTATTCACTTCTTACTACTTGTGCATATTTTTTGGAGGTTGGTTAGGATCTCTGTTTGGATACAGCTTGGGGATTACCTTAGCGCTTGTACACACACCCTTTTTCAGCATGAAGGATTGGCCCCCGATCCGGTAATGGATCTAGTAGGGGGCAGACTTTCTGTCTTCGCCCAGGCTTGGGCAAGAGATGTCCAGGATCCCTGGGCGCTGGAAATTGTATCCCAGTGATATCTTCTGGACTTCAAAGCTTCCCCTCCAAAAGGGAGATTTCACCTTTCACAATTATCTGCAAACCAGATAAAGAGAGAGGCATTCTTACATTGTGTTCAAGACCTCCAAGTTATGGGAGTGATCCACACAGTTCCAAAGGAGGAACAGAGACAAGGCTTCTATTCAAATCTGTTTGTGGTTCCCAAAAAAGAGGGGACCTTCAGACCAATCTTAGATCTCAAGATCCTAAACAAATTTCTCAGGGTCCCATCATTCAAGATGGAGACTATTCGTACCATCCTACCTATGATCCAGGAGGGTCAATACATGACTACAGTGGATTTAAAGGATGCTTATCTTCACATTCCGATACACAAAGATCATCATCGGTTTCTCAGGTTTGCCTTCCTGGACAGGCATTACCAGTTTGTAGCTCTTCCCTTTGGATTAGCTACAGCTCCAAGAATCTTTACGAAGGTTCTGGGGTCACTTCTGGCGTTCCTAAGGCCGCGGGGCATAGCAGTAGCCCCTTATTTAGACGACATTCTGATACAGGCGTCAAATTTCCAAATTGCCAAGTCTCATACGGACATAGTTCTGGCATTTCTGAGGTTGCACGGGTGGAAAGTGAACGAAGAGAAGAGTTCTCTATCCCCTCTCACAAGAGTTTCCTTTCTGGGAACTCTGATAGATTCTGTAGAAATGAGGATTTACCTAACAGAGACCAGGTTATCAAAACTTCTAAATTCTTGCCGTGTTCTTTATTCTACTTCTCGCCCTTCGGTGGCTCAGTGTATGGAAGTAATCGGCTTAATGGTAGCGGCAATGGACATAGTGCCGTTTGCCCGCCTACATCTCAGACCGCTGCAACTGTGCATGCTCAGTCAGTGGAATGGGGATTACACAGATTTGTCCCCTCTAATAAATCTGGATCAAGAGACCAGGGATTCTCTTCTCTGGTGGCTATCTCGGGTCCATCTGTCCAAAGGTATGACCTTTCGCAGGCCAGATTGGACAATAGTAACGACAGATGCCAGCCTTCTTGGCTGGGGGGCAGTCTGGAACTCCCTGAAGGCTCAGGGATCGTGGACTCAGGAGGAGACCCTCCTGCCAATAAACATTCTGGAACTAAGAGCGATATTCAATGCTCTTCAAGCTTGGCCTCAGCTAGCGACAATGAGGTTCATCAGATTTCAGTCGGACAACATCACGACTGTGGCTTACATCAACCATCAAGGGGGAACAAGGAGTTCCCTAGCAATGTTGGAAGTTTCAAAGATAATTCGTTGGGCAGAGATTCACTCTTGGCGCTTACAGCTAGGATAGATCTTATAGTTATATGAAAATTCAAATATAAAGTATAAAATATATATATATAAGGGTAAGCAATAATATAAGATATATTATAGGGCCTGTAAGTGTCTTATTTAATCTGCTATATAATGATACATCACTCTTGTAAAGATATCAAGAATATTTAATATTATTAGATTAATAAACACAATGAATAAAGAACAAAGTCTAAAATATCAAGCACAATCACAATATAAAATAGAAGGGAAAGGGTATGCAGGGCAGTAAAACCTAACTCTAAGGACTAGCTCAAACAAGCAGATTACAATAGAGAGGTACAATGTCAAGCAGAACGATTCCCTATTTCTAAATAGTAAGCAAAAAATACATAGGTTAAAAATACACAGGTTAAAAATACACACGAGGAGAAGGAAATGACCTAGGAAATGTAAATGTAACACTCAAAAATAAAATCTGGACGTCCAGTATTAAAGTGATAAGGATAAAAGTATAAAAGAAAATAATTTAAATGGGTTAAAATATAAATAGTGAGAATAAACAATGATCAGAATAAAAAATGTCCCGTAAGAGCAAATATATATATATAAGCTCAGTCTTGTCTATATGCAGCGTTGGTATTGTATACCACCACTATATCTATTGGAGCTTAGTCTTTTAACTTTATGCTCTCAAATGTAGTTGATCTTGCTCATCAAGTATTGGATCAAACTTGAACACATTTGAGAGTGGTACCTTATACTTTGTTATTTAGAAGAGAGAAGGCAGCTGTTTGTAGTAGAGTAGATCGGTCCTTTCGGTGTTTGTTCAGTATTCGGTCTGTGTCTCTCTTGCAAGGACACAGCTAAGTGCAAGTAGCGAGATGGGGGAGAGCAGCCCGGATAAGGTTAGAGCAGAGAAAGTTCTGAAGAACTAATAATATTAAATATTCTTGATATCTTTACAAGAGTGATGTATCATTATATAGCAGATTAAATAAGACACTTATAGGCCCTATAATATATCTTATATTATTGCTTACCCTTATATATATATATTTTATACTTTATATTTGAATTTTCATATAACTATAAGATCTATCCTAGCTGTAAGCGCCAATACTTCCACTTCTCTGTAGCTACACACCCAAGGGATTTTTTGAGAGGGTCCCTACTTGTATTTGGCTTTAGGTTATAACTAGCTCTGATTCTTCCCCCACTTGAGAGATTCACTCTTGCCACCTATCCGCTATCCATATCCCAGGTGTAGAGAACTGGGAGGCGGATTTTCTAAGTCGACAGACTTTTCATCCGTGGGAGTGGGAACTTCATCCGGAGGTGTTTGCACAATTGGTTCAACGTTGGGGCGAACCAGAACTGGATCTCATGGCGTCTCGCCAGAACGCCAAACTTCCTTGTTACGGATTCAGGTCCAGGGATCCCAAAGCAACGCTGATAGATGCTCTAGCAACGCCTTGGTCCTTCAACCTGGCTTATGTGTTTCCACCGTTTCCTCTGCTCCCTCGTTTGATTGCCAAAATCAAGCAGGAGAGAGAGCATCAGTGATTTTGATGGCACCTGCGTGGCCACGCAGGACTTCGTATGCAGATCTGGTGGACATGTCATCCCTTCCACCATGGACTCTGCCTCTGAGACAGGACCTTCTACTTCAGGGTCCTTTCAACCATCCAAATCTAATTTCTCTGAGACTGACTGCCTGGAGATTGAACGCTTGATTTTATCAAGTCAGTCATTGATACCTTAATTCAGGCACGAAAGTCTGTCACCAGGAAAATCTATCATAAGATATGGCGTAAATATCTTTATTGGTGTGAATCCAAAGGTTACTCATGGAGTAAAGTCAGGATTCCCAGGATATTATCTTTTCTTCAAGAAGGATTGGAAAAGGGATTGTCAGCTAGTTCCTTAAAGGGACAGATTTCTGCTCTATCTATTCTTTTGCACAAGCGTCTGGCGGATGTTCCAGACGTTCAGGCGTTTTGTCAGGCTTTAGTTAGAATCAAGCCTGTGTTTAAACCAGTTGCTCCGCCATGGAGTTTAAATTTGGTTCTTAAAGTTCTTCAAGGGGTTCCGTTTGAACCTCTTCATTCCATAGATATCAAGCTTTTATCTTGGAAAGTTCTGTTTTTGGTAGCTATTTCCTCGGCTCGTAGAGTTTCCGAGTTATCTGCCTTACAGTGTGATTCCCCTTATCTGATCTTCCATGCAGATAAGGTAGTTTTGCGTACCAAACCTGGGTTTTTACCTAAAGTGGTATCTAATAAGAATATCAATCAGGAGATTGTTGTTCCGTCATTGTGTCCTAATCCTTCTTCAAAGAAGGAACGTCTATTACACAATCTTGACGTGGTTCGTGCTTTAAAGTATTATTTACAAGCTACTAAAGATTTTCGTCAAACATCTGCTTTGTTTGTTGTCTACTCTGGACAGAGGAGAGGCCAAAAGGCTTCGGCAACTTCTCTTTCGTTTTGGTTAAGAAGTATAATACGCTTAGCTTATGAGACTGCTGGCCAGCAGCCTCCTGAAAGGATTACAGCTCATTCTACTAGAGCTGTGGCTTCCACATGGGCTTTTAAAAATGAGGCTTCTGTTGAACAGATTTGCAAGGCGGCGACTTGGTCTTCGCTGCATACTTTTTCAAAGTTTTATAAATTTGATACTTTTGCTTCTTCGGAGGCTATTTTTGGGAGAAAGCTTTTACAGGCAGTGGTACCTTCAGTTTAAGTACCTGCCTTGTCCCTCCCTTCATCCGTGTACTTTACCTTTGGTATTGGTATCCCACAAGTAATGGATGATCCGTGGACTGGATACACCTTACAAGAGAAAACATAATTTATACTTACCTGATAAATTTATTTCTCTTGTGGTGTATCCAGTCCACGGCCCGCCCTGTCATTTTAAGGCAGATATATTTTATTTTTAAACTACAGTCACCACTGCACCCTATGGTTTCTCCTTTCTCTTGCTTGTCTTCGGTCGAATGACTGGAGGTGGCAGTTAGGGGAGGAGCTATATAGACAGCCCTTCTGTGGGTGATCCTCTTGCTGCTTCCTGTTGGGAAGGAGAATATCCCACAAGTAATGGATGATCCGCGGACTGGATACACCACAAGAGAAATAAATTTATCATGTAAGCATAAATTATGTTTTTAATGTATGTTTAATATATTTTTAAATTAAAAAAGGGTACTTTAGGCATTAAAGTGAATTGTTTCAATTACTGCCAATGTTGCAAACACGTTCAAGTAGGTTTGCCACTCCTATCCTAGGTGTTCTCTGTTTATCAGTTTAGCTGTGCTTAAATTATAACAGGTTTCTCTCACTGCTGAATTATTATGTATTTTAAAGCTAAGCCTATTTGTTTTCCATCTTAATGGGAGGAGAGTCCATTGCTTCATTCATTACTTGTGGGAATTAAGAACATGGCCACCAGGAGGAGGCAAAGGCACCCCAGCCAAAGGCTTAATACCTCCCCCACTCCCCTCATCCCCCAGTCATTCTTTGCCTTTCGTCACAGGAGGTTGGCAGAGAAGTGCTCTGAAGATTCGGAGTAGTCTCTTATGGAGGGTAGTACTCTTCGAAATGGGACTGGAGTTTTAAGTAGTCCCGTCAGCCTCTCAGTGAGAGCATGGGTGAATGTTAGAGTCTGGAGATGCAGGGAGAGTCTTACTGCGAACCCATCCCGACTCAGTTTAACAGCTCCATTAGCAATCAGCGTTGACGAGTTTCGCTGCCTGCTTTCTTCTTTCAAGTCCATGTCAGGAGCGATGCTACTACCCTGTCACACTTGAAGGGCCATGTTCCTGTTCCACGGCATTGATTCTGGTAAGATTGTTTCATTTATATATATGTGATAAAGCAAGAAGACAGGGTCACAGTGTGGCTCCGTTATCTTTATAGAATCTAGGGTAATACCCTCGGAAGGCGGTTATTGAACAGGGGGGGATTTTATTATGCATGTTATTGTTTATTGTGTTTTCTGCTGCATTTGTGTGAGATGAGGCTCTGTCAGTGTGGAACAGTCAGTTCATTAGCTAGCGATTGAGGCGAGCTTTTTTGGCGCCTCTCTCTCAAGTGCAGGGGTGGTCCTGCATGGCACTCCATGCAATTGGGTGTGGCCTCTGTAACTTCCTTTCTCGGCCTGCATTTGGAGGAGACTAAAGTGTTTTTTTTTGTAGTCTGGGTCATAGGAGGTGGTGAGTGCCCCGGCCATTGGGATTTAAAGGTGCCATTTATTTTTTATCAAGTCCGTAATAAAGGCGCAAGCTATTAACTGTGTATATTGTGAGGAGGTTCCAGTCGAGCCGCCTACGCAACTCTGTTCCACATGCTTTGACAATATTGCTATAAAAAAGAATAAAGTTTTTAGTACGACTGAGGCGTCCACCTCTGAGGGTTCTCTGCCCCGCGAGGTGCGTTTCCTACAGTCATCTCCGTTTACACAAGCAGTTCCCCAGGGCACTACTAATCCTGCTGGATATCTCAGATCGATTATCAGCTGAGGAGGACACTCCGAGTTATTGAAGGATGTTGCTTCTGTGTCAGAATTGGCTACTTCTAGGCCTCCGTCCGCAGAGGAACCAGATTTTAAATTTAAGATGGAGCATTTGCGCTTTCTGCTGAAAGAGGTGCTTGCTACATTGGAGGTTCTGGAACCGAAGCTACTGGAGGAACCTTCGATTCCTAAACTAGGGTTTACAAGGACAGGGTAGTGCCCCATGCCTTCCCGGTTCCAGTAAAAAAACATGCAAAGAAAAAGAGGGCGACTCCTACTGACTATGGTGCATTGTGGGGGATGCTGCTCAATTCCTGCACTTCCTTTTATGGCCAGACTGGTGTGCATCATCCATATGAGACAGGATGCAGTCTCAGAATTGTGATGCCATCACTTATTATTTAAAGGGCCTCTGTTCAGTATGCTTTGCCTTTGCGTTGTCTCAGACCTGTTTGTGAGAGTTCCTGTGTATTTCCTGGCTGCCTGACGTCCTTCCTGGTTCCTGATCCCTGGCTTGTTCCTGACTCTGCTGTTTTCCTTGTTCCTGATTCCGGCTCGTCTGACTATTCGCTTTGGCTTCTGACTCGGCTCGTCTGACTACCAGCTCTGGTTTTGATTTCTGGCTTGTTATTTGACTTGTGGACTTTTTATTATTTTTTGCTATTAATAAAGGTGTGATTATTTTTGCACGTCTCGTCTCAGTCTGATTCCTGGCACCCTGACATTACGCAAAGGTCATGAATCCTGATGGTGCTAATAATCCACCTTTACCTGCCATCATTTCCAGGATGGATGTACAGGATCACCGCTTGGATCAATTCGCACTGCACATTTGGACCAAAGTGTCCCGCAAGTTATGTCTGCTCCTGTTTCCGCTGCTGCACCTATGCCTACCAGGAGCATATCCGGTTCTGCACCTCTACCTCAGTGATATGGAGGCGATCCTATTCAGTGCAGAGGGTTTTTGAACCAGGTGGGCATTTACTTTGAGATGTTACCTCAGGCGTTTCCCTCTAACAGAGCTAAGGTGGGATTTCTCATCTCGTTACTCTCTGACACAGCTCTTGCCTGGGCTAATCCCTTGTGGGAGACTAATAAACCTGTGATTTCAAATTACCCTGAATTTGTGGCCTCCTTTCGAAGGGTATTTGATGTTCCGACTCACTCCTCCTCTGCTGCTAAACGAGTCATGTCCATTCAGCAAGGTACAAGATCTGTTGCTCAGTATGCTATTGAGTTCCGTACGCTTGCCGCAGAGGTAGGTTGGAACAATGAAGCCCTTGTTGCCGCCTTCTTTCATGGGCTCTCTGATGCGATTAAAGACGAAGTTGCTGCCAGAGATTTACCAGAGGATCTCGAGGCATTGGTGTCTTTTTTGATCCTAATTGATATCAGACTCAGAGAGAGGCCCTCTTTCAAGGAGTGCTTGCGGAAGCCTCCTGTTCCGTTGTCTCCTACGTGCTCGTTCCCACCCATGCCTCCCTCTCCTCCCATGCCTCCTGATCCCGAATCACCAGGTACTGCTGAGCCGATGCAACTGGGATTCACACGTCTCTCCGCGGCGGAGAGGGCCTTTAGGAGGATGGAGGAGCTCTGCCTCTATCGTGGGTTACAGGGCCACCTTTTGAAGTCTTGTTCTACACGGCCGTGAAAACGCTCACACCTAAGGTCCTGTCGGGGGCAGACCTTGGGTGGTTTATCCTTGTCCCCGGAACCGCTTAAGGAGAAACCTTTGGTCACGGTTGTCCTTTCCTGGGTGGACTCCTCCATAGTCACCCAGGCTCTTGTTGACTCCAGTGCTGCGGGCTATTTCATTGACAGTGCTTTTGTATCAAAGCACTACATTCCTGTTTTGCCTCGGTCCGTTCCACTTGATATTGAGGCCATTGATGGCAGGCCCCTTCAGCCCACACTCGTTACTCACGAAAGTGCTCCGTTGTCCATGGCTGTTGGGGCTCTCCATTTTGAAACCCTCCAGTTCCAGGTGATAAACTCTCCGCATTTTCCGGTTGTTCTGGGTTATCCCTGGCTCCAAAAGCACAATCCCAGTCCCGACTGGCGCAGGTCCGAAATTTTGTCGTGGTCCCCGCAATGTTATTTCCACTTGTCTTCGGAAACCAGTTAAAGTCTTGTGCACTTCTTTGGTTTCTCAATTGCCAGAGGAGTACCGAGAGTTCCTAGACGTGTTTGACAAGGTGCGTGCCGGTAAGTTGCCTCCTCACTGGTCTTACGATTGTGCCATAGACCTGCAACCCGGAGCCATTCCTCCTCGGGGCCGGGTGTACCCTCTGTCTGTTGCAGAGAATTGTGCTATGGAGGAGTATGTTGCCGATGCTCTGTCGCGGGGGATCATCCGCAAATCCTGCTCTCCTGCAGGGGCTGGCTTCTTCTTTGTGAAGAAAAAGGGTGGCGAGTTAAGACCATGTATCGATTATAGGGGTCTTAATCGTCTTACCATTAAGAATGCTTACCCTATTCCACTTATTACGGAACTCTTTGACCGCCTCAAGGGAGCTACGGTTTTTACTAAACTTGATTTGAGAGGAGCGTACAATCTCGGTAGGATTAAGGAGGGACACGAATGGAAAACAGCATTTAACACCAGGAGCGGGCATTATGAGTATCTTGTAATGCCCTTTGGCCTATGTAATGCTCCTGCTGTTTTTCAGGAATTTATTAATGATGTCCTACGAGATATTTTGCAACAGTGTGTTGTGGTGTACTTAGACGACATCCTCATACACTCACCCACACTTGAGGCTCATCATTTTGATGTTACACGGGTTCTTCAGAGACTACGTGAGAACGGCCTGTTTTGTAAACTCGAGAAATGTGAGTTCCATCAGACTCAAGTAACCTTCCTAGGTTATGTTATCTCCGTTGCAGGGTTCTCCATGGATCCTGACAAGTTATCTGCAGTTCTGCAGTGGCCTCGCCCAGTTGGTCTTCGGTCTATTCAACGTTTTTTGGGGTTCGCCAGTTACTATAGAAAGTTTATTAAAAACTTTTCTTCCTTGGTCAAACCTATCAGACATGACCCGTAAAGAGAATGATCCACTTGAATGGTCACCTACTGCCATTAAGGCCTTTGATAGTCTTAAGACTGCCTTTGCTGCCGCTCCAGTTCTGGCTCATCCTAACCTTGTCCTGCCTTTCGTTCTTGAGGTCGATGCATCTGAGACTGGAGTAGGTGCCCTCTTGTCTCAACGTCCTACGCCTGACGTTTTTTTGCATCCATGTGGTTTCTTCTCTAAGAAATTGTCTCCAGCGGAGTGCAATTATGAAATTGGCGACAGGGAATTACTGGCCATAATTTTGGCACTTAAGGAATGGAAGCATCTTCTCGAGGGTACTAGCGTGCCAGTGCTCATTCTTACTGATCACAAGAATTTAACTTATCTATCTGAAGCAAAAAGTTTGTCGTCCCGACAGGCCAGATGGGCGCTATTTTTGTCTCGGTTTAATTATGTAGTCTCCTACCTGCCTGGTAGTAAGAATGTTAGGGCTGATGCCCTCTCTCGACAATTTTCGCCTCTGTCCAAGGAGGAGTCTGTATCTACTCCTGTTATACCTCCTGACCATATTTTGGCTACCATACGTACTAATTTGACTTCTCCCTTGGGGGAGGAGATCCTGGCTGCACAAACCAATGCACCTCCTGAGAAACCTAGTGGTAAGTGTTTTGTTCCTGAGAATCTTCGAACTAAACTTTTGCACACTTACCACTATCCTAAAGCCGCAGGTCACCCAGGCAAGAACCAAATGATTTGGTCTGTCAATCGACAATTCTGGTGGCCAGGTCTTCGTTCTGATGTTGCTGCATATGTTGCCTCCTGCTCAGTTTGTGCACAGAATAAGACTCCTCGACATCTTCCTGTGGGTCTTCTTCAACCTATTGCTAATGGTGAGCGTCCTTGGACACATCTTTCCATGGACTTCATTGTCGAGCTCCCTGTTTCCAATGGCAATACTGTTATCCTTTTGGTGGTCGACCGTTTTTCTAAAATGTCACATTGCATTCCCTTGATGAAGCTGCCTACCACTCAGGAGCTTGCTTCAATTTTTGCCCGGGAGGTCTTCCGTTTACATGGGTTACCCAAGGAGATAGTGTCGGACCGGGGTAGCCAGTTTGTCTCCAGATTTTGCCGTTCCTTTTGTGCTCAAATGGGGATCCAGCTTTCCTTCTCGGCATATCACCCTCAATCCAATGGAGCTGCGGAACGGTCTAATCAAGCTCTGAAACAGTTCCTCAGTTGCTATGTCTCAGATCACCACAATAATTGGTCTGAACTGTTACCTTGGGCAGAGTTTGCTCATAATAGTGCTATTAATGCTTCCTCCAAGATATCCCCGTTCATGGCAAATTATGGGTTTCAACCATCCTTGTTGCCCGATTCATTCATGTCTCAGGGTATTCTAGCTTTGGAGGAGCATCTCCGGCAACTCCGTTCCACGTGGGTGCAGATTCAGGATTGCCTTCATCGTTCTATGCAGCACCAAAAGTTCCAGGCTGATTGTAGGCGTCTGCCCGCACCTTCCTACCAGGTTGGTGAGAGAGTTTGGCTGTCCTCCCGCAACTTGAACCTTCGTGTGCCTTCCAATAAATTGGCTCCCCATTATGTTGGTCCTTTTCGAATACTCCGATGGGTTAATCTTGTGGCCTACGCTCTTGACCTTCCTCCTGCTATGCGCATCTCCAATGTTTTTCATGTCTCCCTCTTGAAACCATTGGTTTGTAATCGGTTTACCACTGTGTTGCCTCGTCCCCATCCTATCTTTGTTGACAACCATGAGGAGTATGAGGTCAGCAGCATTATTGACTCTCATATGTCCAGGGGCCGTGTACAGTATTTGGTTCACTGGAGAGGCTATGGTCCGGAGGAGCGTTCTTGGGTTCCCTCCTCTGATGTTCATGCTCCCGCCCTCCATGCCTTCCATGCCCGTTTCCCCAATAAGCCTTTTGTCCTCCCGCGGTGGAGGGGTCGTTGAGGGGAGGGTACTGTCAGGGTTTTTTCCCTGTTGTGTTTGCTATGTGCTGCTGGCAGCCATTTTACTCACCTCTCTTCCTGACTATGGTGCATTGTGGGGGATGCTGCTCAATTCCCGCACTTCCTTTTATGGCCAGACTGGTGTGCATCATCCGTGTGAGACAGGATGCAGTCTCAGAATTGTGATGTCATCACTTATTATTTAAAGGGCCTCTGTTCAGTATGCTTTGCCTTTGCGTTGTCTCAGACCTGTTTGTGAGAGTTCCTGTGTATTTCCTGGCTGCCTGACGTCCTTCCTGGTTCCTGATCCCTGGCTTGTTCCTGACTCTGCTGTTTTCCTTGTTCCTGATTCCGGCTCGTCTGACTATTCGCTTTGGCTCCTGACTCAGCTCGTCTGACTACCAGCTCTGGTTTTGATTCCTGGCTTGTTATTTGACTTTTTATTATTTTTTGCTATTAATAAAGGTGTGATTATTTTTGCACTTCTCGTCTCAGTCTGATTCCTGGCACCCTGACAGTATGTAGACCCTTTAGGCAGATCACAAATGGATACTCACAATTAAAAGCGCACACAACAGTGCTAGTTTCGCATACTGGGTATATTTTAGTGTCCAAGAGCACATATAGGTTGATCGAGATGTATTCCCTCCAGTGGTTGATGTAAACAGCAAGTGTAATAATCGGAGACTCTAGGTATATAGTTTAAAAAACTTTATATACTGGTAAAATAACAACATAAAAAAATAACAAATGTGATACTTAAAATCATTAGAACTCGCTACGTGTTTCTCAGCGTTCACCACGCAGTTTCCTCAGGCTAGTAATACTGAGTCTCCTTTTGAACAACTTCTGACCAATGATTATCAGAGCAACACCGCTCTGTAGCAGGTGATATATACTCCGCTTTGATGTAAACATACAATGTAACAACTTATACAATACAATAAAACAACTCGATATATAATGCTTAATGATATATAATGCCTAATAAAAATGCAAATAACTTTTGTAGAAAAAATGCCTATATAACAACACACCATAGTCAATAATTCTTTGTCTTAAGCGCTTTATGTTGATGATACATTGTATAGACTAGCGATAATGTAGAAGATAAAAGAACAAATAATCGAGAGATCTAATACTCCTATTAAGAAAATCTATATAACAACACACCAACTGAGAGACTTAAATACTGCGGCATCACTAAGTTATTAAATAAAGAAACGGGCCGTCAGACTATGAATGATTATTTTTCCGTTGTCTGTGTCAATCATGAAAATGAAACAAGGGGTGTGTTGACCCTAATCCAATAGTGACTCTTCAGCGGAATGAGAGCCTATCAGAATTTTTCATTAAATATATGGAAGTGAATATATATGAGTGAACTGATGTCTATGTTAACACATTGCAAAGGGACTAATATTTTCAAAGAGTGTGATGGATAAAATTGATGTGTAAAAATATAACGATAAAAAATAAATGTACAAAAAACGCTAAGTATTAACAATCTATGAAAGAATAAAAGATTATGAAAAGTCTGTAAGAACCTTATGAAAATAATATATATTGTCAAACTAAAATATTGAGTTTGAAATGTGTAAATGTATAATAAAATATACAATCTTAGGGATAAGATGTGCTGTGTGCTAACGGTAAGTGTCAAAGTGTGTGAGGGATTGATACATAGGAGGTGGTTATAAGAACCAATAGGAACCCTCTAGCCTAATATAAACCAATTAGAACCCTCTAACCTTTGAAGGGCTGTGTGCTAACAATATGTGTTATAATGTGTAAGGGATTAATACAGAGGGAGTGGTTGTAAAGACCAATCAGAACCCTCTGACCTATGAAAAATTTTAAATGCGGTTTTATAAAATAAGTATATTGTAAAATCGAAAAATTAAAATAATATAGGAAAACGTATATGATTACTAAGCGATATGCCCTAATGGATTTTTATATAGAAACATAGATATTGACGGCAGATAAGAGCCATAGGCCCAGCAAGTCTGCCCCACCTTACCTAACAGTGTAAACTTATCTAGTTCGTAGGATAGCCCTATGCTTGTCCCATGCATTTTTAAAGTCCCCCACAGTGTTTGTTGCTACTACCTCTTGAGGAAGTTTATTCCATAAATCAATCACTCTTTCTGTAAAGAAGTGCTTCCTCAAATTACTCCTGAATCTACTACCCTTTAGCTTGAGCTCATGACCCCTTGTTCTTGAATTTTCCATTTTATGTAAAATACCCACAGCCTCAGTTTTACTAAACCCTTTAATGTACTTGAAAGTTGCTATCATATCACCTCTTTCCCTTCTCTCCTCTAAGCTATACATATTTAGGTCATATAAAAAAACACTGTAGACTAACGATCCACATAAGAACAGGAAATATTATAATGAAACATAAATCAGAACTATCTGACGAAAAATGTTATATGGATAAAAAAAAAATCAGATATAAAATAAAACATATAAAAATATGAATGAAATGATAAATCGTGTAAAATTATAATGTATATTTATTATACATTTACACATTTCAAACTCAATATTTTAGTTTGACAATATATATTATTTTCATAAGGTTCTTACAGACTTTTCATAATCTTTTATTCTTTCATAGATTGTTAATACTTAGCGTTTTTTTGTACATTTATTTTTTTATCGTTATATTTTTACACATCAATTTTATCCATCACACTCTTTGCAAATATTAGTCACTTTGCAATGTGTTAACATAGACATCAGTTCACTCATATATATTCACTTCCATATATTTAATGAAAAATTCTGATAGGCTCTCATTCCGCTGAAGAGTCACTATTGGATTAGGTCCAACACACCCCTTGTTTCATTTTCATGATTGACACAGACAATGGAAAAATAATCATTCATAGTCTGACGGCCTGTTTCTTTGTTTAATAACTTAGTGATGCCGCAGTATTTAAGTCTCTCAGTTGGTGTGTTGTTATATAGATGTTCTTAATAGGAGTATTAGATCTCTCGATTATTTGTTCTTTTATGTTCTACATTATCGCTAGTCTATACAATGTATCATCAACATAAAGCGCTTAAGACATACAAAGAATTATTGACTATGGTGTGTTGTTATATAGGCATTTTTTCTACAAAAGTTATTTGCATTTTTATTAGGCATTATATATCATTAAAGGGACACTCAGGTTAAATTAAATTTTCATGATTCAGATACAGCATGTAATTTTAAACAACTTTCCAATTTACTTCCTTTAAAAAAAATGTGCACAGTCTGTTATATTTACACTTTTTGAATCACCAGATCCTACTGAGCATGTGCAAGAATTCACAGACTATACGTATATGCATTTGTGATTGGCTGATTGCTATCACATGGTACAAGGGGAGTGGAAATATACATAACTTTGTTATAAAAAAATCTACTACACATTTGAAGTTCAGACTAAGTGCTATTGCATTGTCTTGTTATCTTACATTTGTTGATTATGCAAATCTAATGTGTTGACTGGCCCTTTAAGCATTATATACCATTGAGTTGTTTTATTGTATTGTATAAGTTGCTACATTGTATGTTTACATCAAAGCGGATTATATATCACCTGCTACAGAGGGGTGTTGCTCTGATAATCATTGGTCAGAAGTTGTTCAAAAGGAGACTCAGGTTTTTAATCAGTATTACTAGCCTGAGGAAACGGCGTGGTGAATGCTGAGAAACGCGTAGCGAGTTCTACTGATTTTAAGTATCACATTTGTTATTTTTTTATGTTGTTATTTTACCAGTATATAACGTTTTTTAAACTATATACCTAGAGTCTCCGATTATTACACTTGCTGTTTACATCAACCACTGGAGGGAATACCTCTCGATCAACCTATATGTGCACTGGGACACTAAAATATACCCAGTATGCGAAACTAGCACTGTTGTGTGCGCTTTTAATTGTGAGTATCCATTTGTGATCTGCCTAAAGGGTCTACATACCTAATTGATCTGCACTAGGAGTCGCCATCTTTTCTTTGCATTTTTTTCAGACTGCTGTATCTACTTCGGATCTCAGGAGGAGCTGCCCTTGTATGTGCACAGTGAACTGGGACACTGTTGAGTTCCCAGACTGCTATCCTCGGCATTATCTTTGCCGCTATACTATGTGAGTATCATTTCATTATCAGCTGTTTGTTAAAGTCAGACATTATTGGCTACACTAGGAGGCGCCCTTTTTTGTCTTTTTGTATTTTTCCGGTTCCAGTCAAGATGGCTAACATTATTAAGAATGAATGGGAGAAACTTGCTTTCGTCCTTTTCCCCCTCCTCTTCTTCTTTTAAAAAGCTTTTCCCCCGTTCCGGATGCGCAGCTTGAACTGTGGTGAACCGTCCCTAAGGTGGATGGAGCTATCTCCACGCTCACTAAGAGAACGACTGTTCCGCTAGAGCAGAGCTTTCCAAACTTTTCACGTTTGTGACACACTTTTTAGACCTACATAATTTTACTGCGCTAGAGGATAGCTCCTCTTTCAAGGAATCCATGGATAAAAAGATGGAGTCCATGTTGCTTAAGATGTTCCAACTCACGTGGTTCGTTTTCCAACCGGCAGCGGCTGTCTCTGCAGTGGCTGGTGCGGCTACCTACTGGTGTGGTGCTCTATCAGCAATGGTCGAGGTGGAGACACCCCTCGATGAGATTCTGGAACGAATCAAGGCCTTAAGGGTAGCGCATTCGTTCATTTGTGATGCTAACATGCAGATTATTCGCCTGAATGCTAAGACGTCAGGTTTTTCTGTTTTAGTCCGCAGGTTTCTGTGGCTAAAGTCGTGGTATGCTGACATGACTTCCAAGTCTCGCTTACTTTCTTTCCCATTCAAAGGGAAAGTTTTGTTTGGCCCGGGCCTAGATTCTATCATATCTACGGTTACGGGTGGAAAGGGTGCTTCTTGCCTCAGGATAAGAAGGCCAAACCTAAGGGATCTACTTTTTGTCCCTTTCGTGCGGACAAGTCTCAGCACCAGCAGCCTGCCGCAAAGTCTGAGCAATCCAAGGGATTTTGGAAACCAGTTAACTCTTGGAACAAGTCCAAGTAGAACAAGAAGCCCGCCGAGTCAAAGTTGGCATGAAGGGACGGCCCCCGATCCGTCCTCGGATCAGGTAGGGGGCAGACTATCTCTTTGTGGAGGCATGGAGAAGAGACGTTATAGACCCTTGGGCTCTGGTGGTCGTAGCCCAGGGTTACAGGATAGGTTTCAAGTCATATCCGCCCAGGGGCAGATTCCTCCTTTAAAACATATGTTCAAGCCCGAAAAGAGAGACGCATTCCTGGGGTGTTTGAGGGATCTCTCACCTCTTGGGGTAATCGTCCCAGTTCCTCCGGCAGAAAGAGGTCTGGGGTATTATTCAAACCTTTTTGTGGTCCCAAAGAAGGAGGGCACGTTTCGTCCAATTTTGGACCTAAAAGCCCTAAACAATTTTGTCAGTTCCATCGTTCAAGATGGAGACAATCAGGTAAATTTTGCCCCTGGTTCAAGAAGGGCAATTTATGACGACTATAGACCTGAAGGACGCTTACCTTCACATTCCAATCCACAAGGATCACTTCAGGTTTCCAAGATTCGCTTTCCTGGACCATTACTTCCAGTTTTTGGCACTACCGTTTTGTCTGGTGACGGCCCCACAAGTGTTTACACAGGTTCTGGGAGCTCTTCTCGCAGTAGCGAGAGCCAGAGGGATTGCAGTGGCACCTTAGCTGGACGATATCCTGGTCCTGGCGTCCTAAAGTCTTGCGGAGGATCACTCGAGATCTCTTCTACTTCTCCTTCGGTCCCACGGGTGGAAGATAAACGAAGGGAAGAGTTCATTGGTCCCCAGCCAGGGCAGTTGTCACAGGGGACATCCTTTTTGAGACCATCCTGGGAGATCGTGACCACGGATGCTAGTCTATCAGGATGGGGAGCTGTTTGGGGTGCCAGAAAGGCACAGGGCAGATGGACTTGAGAGGATTCGAGTCTACCTATAAATATTTTGGAACTTTGAGCGAAAGTCAACGCTCTGAGGGCTTGGCCCCTTCTTGGTTTGTCCCGATTAATAAGATTCCAATCGGACAACATTACCTCAGTGGCTTACATAAACCACCAGGGGGGGATGAGAAGCTCCCTAGCCATGAGGGAAGTATCTCGGATTCTGGAATGGGCAGAGACTCACAATTGTTCGCTATCAGTGATCCACATTTCGGGTGTGGACAACTGGGAAGTGGACTTTCTGAGCAGACAGACGTTTCATCTAGGGGAATTGTCTCTCCACCCCGAGATGTTGGCGGAGATCTGCAACAGATGGGGGACACCAGAGATAGACCTCATGGTGTCCAGACTCAATTGCAAGCTATCCAGATACGGGTCGCGATCCAGGGATCCACAGGCTGAACTGATAGAAGCCTTGGCGGTACCCTGGGACTTCAATCTATTTTACATATTTCCAGCATTGCCTCTTCTTCCTCGTGTAGTGGCCCTCATCAAGCAGGAGCAAGCTTTGGCTATTCTGATTGCTCCGTCATGGCCGAGAAGGATGTTGTTTGCGGATCTGGTGGAGATGTCGTCATCTCCGCCGTGGAGGTTACCTTGTCGCAGGGATCTGCTGGTTCAAGCGCCTTTTCTACATCAAAATTTCGATTCTCTGAGGCTGACTGGCATAAGGTCAGGGTATCCAGGGTTTTGGCTTTTCTCCAGGATGGTCTGGATAAAGGTCTTGCCGCCAGTTCCCTTAAGGGACAGATCTCGACTTTATCTGTATTGTTTAAACTTGGTTCTTAAGGTTTTGCAGAGGGCTCCGTTTGAGCCTATGCCTGCCCTTGACATTAAAGGGACACTGAACCCAAATTTTTTCTTTCGTGATTCAGATAGAGCATGAAATTTTAAGCAACTTTCTAATTTACTCCTAATATCAAATTTTCCTCTTTCTCTTAGCATTTTTATTTGAAATGCAAGAAAGAAAGTTTAGATGCCGGCCCATTTTTGGTGAACAACCTGGGTTGTCCTTGCTGATTGGTGGATAACATCATCCACCAATAAAAAAGTGCTGTCCAGAGTCTGAATACTACTTACGGTCTTGGTGACCACTGTTTTCATCACTAAGTCTCACCGTGTCACGGAGCGGAGCAGGGGGGAGGAGCAACTTACACTGTCGTCTTCCGGTGAATTTGCCCTTTTCCTGATTGGAGCCTTACCTGCACGGAGTGTGGCGGATGTAAAGCGGCAGAGGTCTGCCAGAAGTACCCCCAATCCGCAGAACACGGGTGAGTGAAGGTTTACGTTTGATTTGGTTATGACCAACTGTGTTTAGCCATATACTTACGGTCTTGGTGACCACTGTTTTCATCACTAAGTCTCACCGTGTCACGGAGCGGAGCAGGGGGGAGGAGCAACTTACAAAATACAAGGAAGTACTGCGGCTGGGATAAGTTGAGGCGGTAGAGGTACACCGCTTCGTCCTGTCGTCTTCCGGTGAATTTGCCCTTTTCCTGATTGGAGCCTTACCTGCACGGAGTGTGGCGGATGTAAAGCGGCAGAGGTCTGCCAGAAGTACCCCCAATCCGCAGAACACGGGTGAGTGAAGGTTTACGTTTGATTTGGTTTGCCTAAGGTTTCTTGTTACAAGCATTGCAATTTGTTATTAGACAAGAATTATTTGCCTGTATAGTGCAATTACCTGGGGCAGCTCGCGACCAACAGACAATTTACATCACTCTGTTTTACACATATTGGCAACACATTTGGTGCACATACTTTGAACTTTATACCTTTTTGGAAACAGTTAAAAGTCTGAACGGCTGGCACAACAATAAGAGTTTCTCTTTGTTTATTAGTGATTCAGATAGAGCATGAAATTTTAAGCAACTTTCTAATTTACTCCTAATATCAAATTTTCCTCTTTCTCTTAGCATTTTTATTTGAAATGCAAGAAAGAAAGTTTAGATGCCGGCCCATTTTTGGTGAACAACCTGGGTTGTCCTTGCTGATTGGTGGATAACATCATCCACCAATAAAAAAGTGCTGTCCAGAGTCTGAATGAAAAAAAGCTTAGATGCCTTCTTTTTTAAATAAAGATAGCAAGAGAACGAAGAAAAATTGATAAATAAATTAGAAAGTTGCTTAAAATTGCATGCTCTATCTGAATCACAAAATATTTTTTTTGGGTTCAGTGTCCCTTTAAGGTTCTTTCATGGAAAGTCCTATTTTTACTGGCTATTGCATCGGCACGCAGAGTCTCTGAGTTGGCGGCCTTGCAATGTGAGCCTCCCTACTTGGTTTTTCATTCTGATATGGCTGTTCTTTGCACTGGATTGGGATTCCTTCCCATGGTGGTGTTGAGTCGTAACATCAATCAGGAAATAGTAGTTTCTTCTTTGTGTCCTAACCCTTCTTCTTCCAAGGAGAGGTTACTTCATAATTTGGACGTGGTTTGGGCGTTGAAGTTTTATCTTCAGGCCACAAAGGATTTCAAACAGACCTCGTCTTTATTTGTTGTTCATTCACGGAAGTGCAGGGGGCAAAGGGCCTCTGCCGCTTCTTTATCATTTTGGTTGAGGAGTATGATACGTCTGGCATATGAGACAGCTAGACTCAAGCCTCCTCAGAGGATTACGGCTCACTCGACTAGAGCTGTGGCCTCTTCTTGGGCCTTTAAGAATGAGGCTTCTATGGAGCAGATTTGTAAGGCGGCCACTTGGTCTTACTTACATACTTTTGCAAAATTTTTATAAACTTGATGTTTTTGCTTCGGCAGAAACCGTTTTTGGGAGAAAGTTTCTGCAGGCTGTGGTGCTCTCAGTAAAGGGTCCGCCTCCTTTACCCTCCTGTTTTTTCATTCAGTGTCCTCTAGAGCTTGGGTATTTGTTCCCACAAGTAATCAATGAAGCAGTGGACTCTCCTCCCATTAAGATGGAAAACATAAATTATGCTTACCTGATAATTTCATTTCCATCTGTGGGAGGAGAGTCCACTGCCCCGGCCCGTTACTCCGGTGGGCAGACCTAAATTTAATCTTATTCTTCTGGCACCTTTTATACCCTGATATTTCTCCTACTGTTCCTTGTTCCCTTGGCAGAATGACTGGGGGGTGAGGGGAGTTGGTGAGGTATTTAAGTCTTTGGTTGGGGTGTCTTTGCCTCCTCCTGGTGGCCAGGTTCTTAATTCCCAAAAGTAATGAATGAAGCAGTGGACTCTCCTCCCACAGATGCATTGCAGGAGTTGAGTGGAGCTACTGTGTGTGCAGTATTGTCAGTCACTGTGTAGCACTGAAACACTAGTAGAATTCTCAGCAGTCCTGGGTTTAGTATGAGTTGCAGCAACACATGAAACTGTTTTGTCTTCTCTTTGCTCCTGCAAATACTTTCCCCTTCTCAAAGCATATAAGTGCACTTCAGCTAAGTTGCTGTTTGTGCAAATGAGGTGCTGTTGGTGTTTGCTCCTGACTATATTTCATGAAGCATAGGGTTCTTACATACTTTACAAAATCATGAAAAAAAAAATTAAGTGGCTTAAGTTTCTGAATTATATAGTAAACTGTACTTTGGCTGCCCTTAATGGATTTAGTATCTCCTTACATGGAGTTATTATGAGATGTACCCGGAATTATCATGAAATTACTTATTTTCCAGAATGTATTTTTTCCTACACCTTCTAGGAAGTAATTCTTTAATATATTAAAAGTTCATCACCTGCTGGATCTTTTAGAACTATAGCCCTTCATTCCAGTCAGTCAATTTGCATTGCATGGCTTATGTCAGGTTTCCCTAAACAATTCCAATCTATTTGAAACTCCTATGCATTTGCAGCACGACACAACCCATTGTTTACACAGGGACAATTCAAAACTAATATTCCAATTAAAACACTTCCAGCAAGTCTTCCATTTTTTACTTCTTAGATTTATACCTAGCGTATGCTGTCGACATTTATCAATGTGCGGCGGACATGATACATCATCATATCATATCATGTCCGCTCGCACTTTGGTAAATTGGCCCCTCAGTTGGTAAAAGTCATTGTAACATAGTAACATAGTAGATGAGGTTGAAAAAAGACAGAAGTCCATCGAGTTCAACCTATACAAATCTAAAATACTTAATCCCACTAAAAGGTGACCCATTTAATACTAGTAATTATATCCATGAATTTTGTTTCTAGACAGAAATGTATCCAAACAATTTTTAAATGTATCTAGGGTATTGGCATTCGCTACCTCCTTTGGTAATGAGTTTCACAATTTTATTGCTCTTACAGTGAAAAAACCTTTCCGTTGCAGGAAATTATATCTTCTTTCCTCCAACCTTTAAATTGTGACCTCTTGTCACAAACAATTTGTTTGGAATAAACAGAGCTTCTGACATCTCTGCATATGGGCCTTGAATATAATTATATAAAGTAATCATGTCACTTCTCAAGCACCTTTTTTCTAAAGAAAACAGACCCAGTTTGGGTAGCCTCTCCTAATATCTTAAATTCTCCATTCCCCTTATTAGCTTTGTTGCCCTTCTCTGAACTTTTTCTAGTTCTGCAATATCTTTTTTGCAATCGGTCCCCAGAACTGCACTCCATACTCAAGGTGAGGTCTTACCAGGGATTTATATAGTGATAGAATTATGCTTTCCTCCCTTCAATCAATGCCTCTTTTAATACATGCTAGTATGTTATTAGCCTTTGAAGCCACTGCCCTGCATTGTGCACCCATCTTTAGCTTGTTATCTATTACTACTCCCAAATCCCTTTCCTCCTCTGTTTGGCTAAGTCTTGTCCCATAATATGCTGCCTGCATATTTTTACTTCCAAAATGTAGAACCATGCATTTTTCCATATTAAATCTAATTTTCCATTTACCTGCCCATACTAATTTTTGTAGATCCCTTTGTAACGAAAGTTCATCCTGCTGTGACCTAATGACCTTACTTAACTTAGTATCAAATGCAAAAATAGAGATGTCGCTGTTTAATCCTTGCTCCAAGTTATTTCTAAAAATATTAAAAAGAACAGGGCCCAGTACTGATCCCTGGGGGACTCCACTGATAACCTTTGCCCAATCTCAGTATGATCCATTCAGTACTACTCATTGCTCCCTATCTTTTATCCAGTTATTTATCCACGAGCTAACATTTTCAGCTATTCCCAATCCGTTAATTTTGTGCGTTAATCTCTCATGTGGCACCGCATCAAATGCCTTTGAAAAATCTAAGTATCAACTGATTCCCCCTTATCTATATTTTCACTTCCTCATAGAATCTAATTAGATTAGTTTGACATGATCTATTTCTCATAAAATCATGCTGATTTGAACTCTTAGATTCAATCTTGTTTACACAAATATGTTCATCAATATTATTCCTTATAATCTCTTCAAATATCTTCCCCACTATTGATGTCAGACTAACTGGTCTATAGCTTCCTGGATCATTCCTGCTTCCCTTTTTGAAGAGTGGCACCACATCATCTTTACGCCAATCCTAGGGTACCATGCCTGAGGATAATGAGTCTTGAAAAATTAAGAGTAGAGGTTTGTCTATAACAGTGCTAAATTCCCTTAACACCCTTGGGTGTATTCCATCTGAAGTATGGAGAGCTGTACATGTGACACTTGTGGCAGAATTAGTTCAAAAGGAGATAATACCTTCAATGTGAAGATATCAGATCTAGAATGTTATGCTTTCAATTTACAGTGGGGCAAAAAAGTATTTAGTCAGCCACCAATTGTGCAAGTTCTCCCAGTTAAGAAGATGAGAGAGGCCTGTAATTTTCATCATAGGTATACCTCAACAATGAAAGACAAAATGTGGAAACAAATTCAGACAATCACATTGTCTGATTTGGAAAGAATTTATTTGCAAATTATGGTGGAAAATAAGTATTTGGTCAATATCAAAAGTTCATCTCAATACTTTGTTATATACCCTTTGTTGGCAATGACAGAGGTCAAACGTTTTCTGTAAGTCTTCACAAGGTTGTCACACACTGTTGCTGGTATGTTGGCCCATTTCTGCATGCAGATCTCCTCTAGAGCAGTGATGTTTTGGGGCTGTCACTGGGCAAAACGGACTTTCAACTCCCTCCAATGGTTTTCTATGGGGTTGAGATCTGGAGACTGGCTAGGCCACTCCAGGACCTTGAAATGCTTCTTACGAAGCCACTCCTTCGTTGCCCAGGCAGTGTGTTTGGGATCATTGTCATGCTGAAAGACCCAGCCACGTTTCATCTTCAATTCCCTTGCTGATGGAAGGAGGTTTGCACTCAAAATCTCACGATACATGGCCCCATTCATTCTTTCATGTACACGGATCAGTCGTCATGTTCCCTTTGCAGAGAAACAGCCCCAAAGCATGATGTTGCCACCCCCATGTTTCACAGTAGGTATGGTGTTCTCTCTAGCATACTTCAGACGGGCCCGGACATGTACTGGCTTAAGCAGGGGCACACGTCTGGCACTGCATGATCTGAGTCCCTGGCGGCGTAGTGTGTTACTGATGGTAGCCTTATTTACGTTGGTCCCAGCTCTCTGCAGGTCATTCACTAGGTCCCCCTGTGTGGTTCTGGGATGTTTGCTCACCGTTCTTGTGATCATTTTGACCCCATGGGGTGAGATCTTGCGTGGAGCCCCAGATTGTGGGAGATTATCAGTGGTCTTGTATGTCTTACATTATCTAATTATTGCTCCCACAGTTGATTTCTTCACACCAAGCTGCTTGCCTATTGCAGATTCAGTTTTCCCAGCCTGGTGCAGGTCTACAATTTTGTTTCTGGTGTCCTTCGACAGTTCTTTGGTCTTCACCATAGTGGAGTTTGGAGTGTGACTGTTTGAGGTTGTGGACAGGTGTCTTTTATACTGATAACAAGTTCAAACAGGTGCCATTAATACAGGTAATGAGTGGAGGACAGAGGAGCCTCTTAAAGAAGAAGAAATCTTGCTTGTTTGTAGGTGACCAAATACTTATTTTCCACCATAATATGCAAATAAATTCTTTCCAAATCAGAAAATGTGATTGTCTGGATTTGTTTCCACATTTTGTCTCTCATAGTTGAGGTATACCTATGATTAAAATTACAGGCCTCTCTCATCTTCTTAAGTGAGAGAACTTGCACAATTGGTGTTTGACTAAATACTTTTTTGCCCCACTGTATATGTGGTTAATAAGTTGTAGAGGTACCTTTTATGACCACATACAGTTATTTTCATTATCACAAATAATATGATGGATACAACCCCTCTCCTCTATTATCAACTAATAAGAATTTAAATAGACTCCACTGCCCGGTCACTGACAATAAAGCCCTAGCTAAAATAATAGGGGGAATAATATTTTGAGATAAAAGGTAGTAGATTACTAACCCCTCTGTTTAGATATATCTACCACTAAGTGTCACATACAATCAGTTATTATACAGTACCCACATCAAAATGATGATTGAAATCACTGATAAACATCTAAAAAAATACTCACCTAGATTACGAGTTTTTTGCGTTAGAGGCTGTGCGGTGCTAACGAGAAGTTTTCCCTCACCACTCACTTACCTACAGCGCTGGTATTACAAGTTTTCAGAAACCCGTCGCTAAAAGACAAGAAGCGAGCGTTGAGCAAAATTTTGCTCATTACCGCACTCCAATACCAGCGCTGCTTAAGTCAGCGGTGAGCTGGTCGTATGTGCTCGTGCACGATTTCCCCATAGGAATCAACGGGGAGAGCCGGCTGAAAAAAAGTCTAACATCTGCCAAAAAGCAGTGTAAAACTCCTTAACGCAGCCCCATTGATTCCTATGGGGAAATAAAAGTTATGTCTACACCTAACACCCTAACATGAACCCGAGTCTAAACACCCCTAATCTTACACTTATTAACCCCTAATCTGCTGCCCCGACATTGCCGACACCTACATTATATTATTAACCCCTAATCTGCCGCTCCGGACACCGCCGCCACCTACATTATACTTATGAACCCCTAATCTGCTGCCCCCAACATCGCTGCCACCTACATTATATTTATTAACCCCTAATCTGCCGCCCCCAACGTCGCTGCCACCTACCTACACTTATTAACCCCTAATCTGCCGCCCCCAACGTCGCAGCCACTATAATAAACATATTAACCCCTAAACTGCTGCACTCCCGCCTCGCAAACTGTTAAATATTATTAACCCCTTATCTGCCGGCCCTAACATCACCACCACCTACCTACATTTATTAACCCCTAATCTGCCGCCCCCAACGTCGCAGCCACTATAATAAACATATTAACCCCTAAACTGCTGCACTCCCGCCTCGCAAACAGTTAAATATTATTAACCCCTTATCTGCCGGCCCTAACATCACCACCACCTACCTACATTTATTAACCCCTAATCTGCCGTCCCCAACGTCGCTGCCACTATATTAAAGTTATTAACCCCTAAACCTAAGTCTAACCCTAAACCTAACACCCCCTAACTTAAATATAATTTAAATAAATCTAAATAAATATTCCTATCATTAACTACATTATTCCTATTTAAAACTAAATACTTACCTATAAAATAAACCCTAAGCTAGCTACAATATAACTAATAGTTACAGTGTAGCTAGCTTAGGTTTCACTTTTATTTTACAGGCAAGTTTGTATTTATTTTAACTAGGTAGAATAGTTATTAAATAGTTAAAATAAATACAAAAGTAGCTGTAAAATAAAACCTAACCTAAGTTACAATAACAACTAACACTACACTATAATTAAATAAATTACATAAATTAAAAACAATTAAATAAATTAAATTAAATTAGCCAAAGTACAAAAAAAAAAACACTAAATTACAGAAAATAATAAACAAATTACAGAAATTTAAACTAATTACACCTAATCTAATAGCCCTATTAAAATAAAAAAAGACCCCCCAAAATAAAAAAAAACCCTAGCCTAAACTAAACTACCAATAGCCCTTATTGCCCCAAAGTAATCAGCTCTTTTACCTGTAAAAAAAAATACAAACAACCCCCCAACAGTAAAACCCACCACCCACACAACCAACCCCCCAAATAAAATACTATCTAAAAAAACCTAAGCTCCCCATTGCCCTGAAAAGGGCATTTGGGTGGGCATTGCCCTTAAATGGGTAGTTGTTTCTTTTGCTGTCCAAAGTCCCTAACCTAAAAATAAAACCCACCCAATACACCCTTAAAAAAACCTAGCACTAACCCCTTGATCGACTTACCGGGAGACGTCTTCATCCAAGCTGGGCGAAGTGACCCTCCAGACGGGCAGAAGTGGTTCTCCAGAGTGGCAGAAGTCTTCATCCAGACGGCATCTTCTATCTTCATCCATCCGGCGCGGAGCGGGTACATCTTCAAGACATCCGACGCGGAGCATCCTCTTCATCCGACGACTAACACAGAATGAAGGTACCTTTAAGTGACGTCATCCAAGATAGCGTCCCTTAGATTCCGATTGGCTGATAGAATTCTATCAGCCAATCGGAATTAAGGTAGAAAAAATCCTATTGGCTGATCCAATCAGCCAATAGAATGCGAGCTCAATCCTATTGGCTGATTGGATCAGCCAATAGGATTGAACTTCTTAAGGATTTTTTCTACCTTAATTCCGATTAGCTGATAGAATTCTATCAGCCAATCGTAATCTAAGGGACGCCATCTTGGATGACGTCACTTAAAGGTACCTTCATTCTGTGTTAGTCGTCGGATGAAGAGGATGCTCCGCGTCGGATGTCTTGAAGATGAACCCGCTCCGTGCCAGATGGATGAAGATAGAAGATGCCGTCTGGATGAAGACTTCTGCCCGTCTGGAGGACCACTTCTGCCTGGCTTGAATGAAGACTTCTGCCTGTCTGGAGGACCACTTCGCCTGGCTTGGATGAAGATGTCTCCCGATAAGTCGATCTTCAGGGGGTTAGTGTTAGGTTTTTTTAAGGGTTTATTGGGTGGGTTTTATTTTTAGGTTAGGGACTTTGGGCGGCAAAAGAGCTAACTGCCCTTTTAAGGGCAATGCCCACCCAAATGCCCTTTTCAGGGCAATGGGGAGCTTAGGGTTTTTTAGCTAGTATTTTATTTGGGGAGTTGGTTGTGTGAGTGTTGGGTTTTACTGTTGGGGGGGTTGTTTGTATTTTTTTTTTTACAGGTAAAAGAGCTGATAACTTTGGGGCAATGCCCCGCAAAAGGCCCTTTTAAGGGCTATTGGTAGTTTAGTTTAGGCTAGGGTTTTTTTTATTTTGGTTTTTTTTTTTTTTTTTTTATAGGGCTATTAGATTAGGTGTAATTAGTTTAAATATCTGTAATTTGTTTATTATTTTCTGTAATTTAGTGTTTTTTTTTAAATTTAACTAATATGTAATTTATTTAATTGTATTTAATTTAGTAAATGTATTTAATTATAGTGTAGTGTTAGGTGTTATTGTAACTTAGGTTAGGTTTTATTTTACAGGTACTTTTGTATTTTTTTAGCTAGGTAGTTATTAAATAGTTAATAACTATTTAATAACTATTCTACCTAGTTAAAATAAATACAAACTTGCCTGTAAACTAAAAATAAATCCTAAGCTAGCTAAAATGTAACTATTAGTTATATTGTAGCTAGTTTAGGGTTTATTTTACAGGTAAGTATTTAGTTTTAAATAGGAATAATTTAGTTAATGATAGGAATTTTTAGTTAGATTTTTTTTAAATTATTTTTAAGTTGGGGGGGTTAGGGTAAGACTTAGATTTAGGGGTTAATAACTTTAATATAGTGGCGGCGACGTTGGGGGCGGCAGATTAGGGGTTAATAAATGTAGGTAGGTGGCAGCTATGTTAGGGACGGCAGATTAGGGGTTAATAATATTTAACTAGTGTTTGCGAGGCAGGAGTGCAACGGTTTAGGGGTTAATATATTTATTATAGTGGCGGCGATGTCCGGTTCGGCAGATTAGGGGTTAAAAAATTTCTTTTAGTGTTTGTGATGTGGGAGGGCCTTAGTTTAGGGGTTAATATGTAGTTTATGGGTGTTAGTGTACTTTTTTGCACTTTAGTTAAGAGTTTTATGCTACGGCTTTGTAGTGTAAAACTCTTAACTACTGACTTTAAAATGAGGTACTAGTCTTGACAGGAGAGGGTCTACCGCTCACTTTTGGTCAGACTCGTAATGCCGGCGCTATGCAAGTCCCATTGAAAAAAGAGGATACGCAATTTACGTAAGTGGATTTGCGGTATTGCCAAGTGTGGCCAAAAAAGTGAGCGGTACACCTGTACCTGCAAGACTCGTAATACCAGCGGGCATTAAAAAGCAGCGTTAGGACCGGCTAACGCTGCTTTTTAAGCCTAACGCAAAACTCGTAATCTAGCCGACTGTTTTACGTCCGGTAGACTAGGGATGACTCAAATCTGACATCATCACACTGTCACACTGTTACAAGGATTTTAACATATATAAAGGCTCCTTGTAATTTATATGTGTAATAAAATTAATAAACATGAGTTATTTTACTGTTCCAGAAATTCAGTATATGAGAGATTAATCTTGATAAAAATCTGAGGCTAATTTCAAATAGTAACTTAAGTGGGTGTTCTCCCATCAGTGAAATATAATATAGAAGGGGCAAACAGAACTATAAAGGCTCTCACATCTGATAGTCTCTACACTAACAATTCAAACATAGCTATAAGAAAACATACAACGGTAAAAGTGTCACTTACTAAAATGTACACAATATGCCAATGGCAGCTTGGTAAACTAATGCTTAAAGGGACACTAAACCCAAATTTTATTTCATGATTCAGTTAGGAGTAAATTAGAAAGCTGCTTAAAGGGACAGTCTAGTCCAAAATAAACTTTCATGATTCAGATAGGTCATGCAATTTTAAATAATTTTCCAATTTACTTTTATCACCAATTTTGCTTTGTTCTCTTGGTATTCTTAGTTGAAAGCTTAACCTTAGACCTTGAAGGCCACCTCTTTTCAGAATGCATTTTAACAGTTTTTCACCACTAGAGGGTGTTAGTTCATGTGTTTCATATAGATAACACTGTGCTCATGCACGTGAAGTTACCTGGGAGCCAGCACTGATTGGCTAAACTGCAAGGCTTTCAAAAGAACTGAAATAAAGGGGCAGTTTGCAGAGGTTTAGATACAAGATAATCACAGAGGTAAAAAGTGTATAAATATAACTGTGTTGGTTATGCAAAACGGGAATGGGTAATAAAGGTATTTTCTGTCTTTTAAAACAATAAAATTCTGGTGTAGACTGTCCCTTTAAGATTGCATGCTCTAGGGGGGGCGGAGTTAACTGCCTAGCTGAGCAGACGTGCCATAGTGAAGCTCCGCAGAGAAAGCTATCTCAAACTTTATACAGAGTGATCAAAAGCATTGAAAACTACCCTTTCTATTGCCCTAACGTTTTCTCAACAGAGGGTACTTACACTAGGACTTTCGTGCACCTCTGAGAAGAAAAGAGAGGAAGGTGCTTTGAGCCCTCAGCTCACACAGACTCGGGAAGCCGAAACAGCCCGCAAGCCGGGCGAAGGACACACAGACAACGCACAGCCCAACAGGTTCACCGGACATTAGCTACACTTGTGGCATTTCACACCGGAGAATTAGTACACTGATCCGGGACCAACAGTGCACGGGCCGCAGCTTACTCCTGGCGGCCATAACGGGACCTGAGAGAGACACCGCAACTTCCTCCTACATACAGCACTGCTTGTACCCCCACAGAGGGGTACGAGGGACTTACCGGCGATCGGAAGCCAGGGAGAGGTGGAGAGCCACTGCGGTGAGTAATCCGGAGCTTTAATTACCTAACTTGAGCGGAGATTTGGTGGCGCGAAAAATCGCCATCTTGTCTTCTTGGAACTTTGCCCAAATTGCTTAACGCTGTCCGCAGCACACAGACATTTTGCCTCAGGAATTTAAAGCCCCAGCAGGCAGCACCTTAAGAGGGCAGGACATTAGCACTTACAAAACTGTGCTCCCCGTAACCGGGTAACCTCAGATAATAGGGGTGTGACACAGGGGGAAATAAAGAAACAATAAAATAAAATACCAAAGTATTAAGGCCTACTGTAGCTGCTTAGTGGATGCTGCATGACCCACCCACCATATCTGGCTGCATCATTTGGGAACATTCTTATGCCCCCACACTACTGCTAACCCCCTAAACATTAACCTGCTTCTTTAACAACTCACTCCACCTGCATATGCGAGATTGAGTTTTACCTAAAAGAAGAAAAGTCCTTTACATGTACACTTTGAGACTGAGATAAGCGCAATCAACCTGAGACACTTCAGAGCTAATCCTACTCAGCTACTGTGAGTTTTGACCTCTCTCCCTACCATTTCCCACCTGGTTCCACAGGTGGGTCATATCCTCATCCCCTTATCCCACTTTGTCGAGAGGAGACGCATCCCCTGGGGAGTGGGGTACATAGTCAAGACTGTCGCAGCCTTCTGACAAGCTCTCAGAAATAAGGGGTAAAAACTGCATAAAGTACACCCATTACACAAGAAGACACTATTTCTCCTGCCACTGATGTAACCAGCAGTGCAGAACAAGGCTTCTAACTAGCAGATCTCTAGGCCACGTAGCTCTCAAGAGGACATACATTTTCATCTGAAAAGAAAAACTTTTAACAGCATGTAACTAAACCCCAAGTGTTTGTGGCCCCGCCGGTCAATGTATCTTCATTAGCATATGTGAAACAAGCAGGCCCTCCACAGTGATACCTACGTACCAATAAGAAGTCTTATGTCTCACAGCAACAGAATGTCGCAAGCCCACAAAAGGAAACAGAAGCCCCAAGCCACGCCAAAGAGAACTGTTGCTGATCACTTCCAGCACCATACTAGCGCCCCCCAACCGGGCTCAGAAGATGAATACTCAGATACGGTAGTGCCTCAGACACTCAGTCCGGATCATTGCTAAAACAGAAAGCAACACAAGTCCTGGGAACGTCCGGCAGTTCCAATAATAATATGATAGAAGCCATCCAGTCCCTATTATCTTCTCACCATGACTCCCTGACCAAGAGATTTGACAGGTCTCATGCGGATTTAAAGAGAGATATTGGCCTCATAGGGGAGCGAACGGACGCGCTAGAGCGCAAACAGGAAGACCTAGCAATAGATCACACCAACCTACTCGGCTACTCCCAATCTCTAGCCATTCAAATCACAGATTTAGAGTTAAAACTGGCAGATCTAGAAGATAGATCTCGCCGTAACAATATTCGCATTAAGGGCATCCCGGAATCAGTCCTGCCACAGGACCTAGAAAAATACCTTCAGGGCCTATTTGAAGCAGTACTGGGACCTGCAACAGGCTCTGGGACCCTTATAGATAGAGCCCACAGGGCCCTTAGAGCTCGCTCTGCAGATGGGGGCCAGCCAAGGGACGTCATAGCGAAGCTCCACTACTACACTTACAGAGAAAAAATATTCAGAGCTTTAGCCAGAGATAAACGCCTACCTGAAGAGTATGCCGGTCTGCAAGTCTACCCAGATCTTTCCACTCACACGCTGCAGATTTGCAGACATTACCAGCCCTATACAAAAATACTGTGGGAGAAAGAATTAAAATATAGATGGGGATTCCCAGTACGCCTCTTTATTACCAAAGACGGCCAGCAATACATGGCTTCCACTCCCCAACAGGCTCGTGAATTGCTCCAAAAATGGAACTTACTCCCTGCTGACGGAGAGGATCACTCTTCTGCCCCGGGATTGACTACCGGACTAAGAGCGTCGGCTCCACCATGGAAGCCTTTACCACAAAGACCCCCTAGCGCTACTGGACATTCCAATGAGACCTTCAAGAAGCGCAGAGACCTTATTGGCCCACACCAGGATTCAGACCCATAGAGAGCCTGCTTTTATGTTTTATGTCTTATATTCTATATTTCATACTACTTCTGCTGAACCTCCTGAAAGAAACAACCAACTCATTACAGGAGGGAACATTCCCTAACCCCTGAAAGTCTAACTCATGGATTGAAAAGCATGAAGACGGGTGAGATCTAAGCTATTACATAATGTAACTTATTTGTCTCTTTTGTTTTCTTTTTACATGGGCACTTACCATAGACTTTAGACATGTTTGTTTTTTTTTGGTTTTCATCTTATTGTTCACATGTACACTGTTACGGTTTATTATTACAATGGACAATTACCATGGACTTTAAACATGTTTTTTTCTTTTTCTTCTTATTGCCCATATATGTATTGCCACTGCTTATCTCTACAATGGACACTTCTTAGAGACTCTAAACATGTTTATTCTCTTCTTTTTATTGCCCAAATATATACTGTTATTCATTGTTTGAGTTATAGGAATTAGCTATGTTTGTCTCTTGTTATTGAATCACATGTTTACCCTTGATCCCATAGTGCTGAATTATACACTTAAACAATTGAATGACCCCAGACTCACCTATCTGACCGCCCCAGATACCCGAGCATGACAGAAATTGAGATTAGACCAAACCTACCCCTGAATAATATGACCATCTCCCCCGAGAGGATTTATCATTAGTTGGCTCTGCCCCACGACCAGACCATGCTTTAATTCTCCCCATAACACCTTATCCTATATGGAGATTGCTGGGACATTTCACTTCACTCCCTTACAGGCCTACTATGAGACGGTTACCCTAACCCTACTGAGATCTTTAATGACAGAACCTAGCTAATACGGTTCACTGACTCTTAGTTAGCGACTTATAGCCTAGTGAATCGTATCATAATCTAAGATCCGAATGCCCATACCGCCGTTAGGGAGAACCTGTCTATATAGCACATAGAGTATGATATTAGGCAGGAAAAGTTTAATGATACCTAGCAGGGAAGTGGGGATCGTAGAGTTTTTAGTCACTCAATGTTAGGCTATCAAATATAATCCACAGTTCCTCCTGTTGAAATTGAAATTAATGTTATATTAAGAGGTTTACAAAGTTAATTGTTATCTTATATATGACATGCATGTTTCACATATGTCTCTTAAGCTTTACTTTCTTTCTTCTCATCTTGTCTATTTCTTTCTCTTCTTCTCTTTCTCCTCTTTTCTTCTTTTTGCATATGGCTGCAAACCGGCGGGGCCATGAACCCCTCTCCGCTTAGCTCCCCCCCAATTTATTAGTTGTGCCCCACTGGCATAGACCAGTCAGTGCACTCATTGCGAAAGTGTACGCTCACCACTTTTAGCCAGTCACGGAAGTTCCTTAATCACTACATACCATTCCTTTCGTTCCAAAACGTCCCACGAGCCCCTAGGTCCCACTACATATGCCCAGACCCCTGTAATTAATAACCAGAATACACCCGTACTCCAATTAGCTCAGGGAATCTCGCCCACACCCCCAAAATGATCCCTATACGCATAGCCACGCTGAACGCGCAAGGCCTAAATTCCCCCACTAAGAGAAAACTATTACAGCAATATGCCCTGATACACAAGGTTCACATCATGTTCCTACAAGAGACCCATTGGATGGGGGAGCCCCGTGTTTCTGGACTTTCCCAGCACTACCCAGTTTGTGAAACTGCTTCTAACCTAGAAAGCAAAAACAAAGGAGTTGCCATCTTGATTAGTAGAGAACTGTCATTTAAATTGGAATATGTCGAAAGAGACAGTGAGGGCAGATTTTTTATTCTTATCTGTTCGCTCAATAACTCACTATTTACGTTGGTATCACTGTACGCACCCAACTCCAAGCAGATCCCATTCCTCCGTAAACTTTTAACACACATAGATCAGATTAAGAGGGGACACCTAGTAATAGGGGGAGACTTCAACATGGTCTGGAACCCAACCACTGACAAACAGTCCTCTGTTGCAGTACATTCTGAGAGAAACACTTCTTCTATCTCCAATGCCTTTCGGAAACTCATATACCAGCATAACCTTTATGACGCCTGGAGGTGCTTAGCACCCTCAGTGAAAGACTTCACGCATCATTCAAAGGCCCATAACTCGTACTCCAGACTGGATTATATATTCTGTGACTCATGGTCCTTAGACCAATTCGTCAACCCCAACATTAAACCATGCACATGGTCAGACCATGACATGGTCTACCTAGACTTTACTAAATTACAAGCTTCCACTAATAGGCCCCCATGGAAACTCTCGGAGCAATGGTTATCGGAAATAGAACTCCCTGCACTCCAAGAGATTGTGCAGGAGTTTCTGACACATAATGATTCGGGACTCTCTGATATCACTATGGTGTGGGCCGCTCTCAAAGCGTACCTGCGTGGACACTTCATAAAAAAAGCGGCCAGATTGCGTAAAGAGGCTGGCCAACCCTTAGCGAAATTGTATGGAGATCTCCGAACCCTAGAGCAGGAGAATAAAACTAGCCCAAACGCTCAGATAGCTCTTCAAATAGGACTCATCAGAGACGAAATCTCCAAAAGAGATTTATCACGGGTCCAGGAGAACCTACACAAGCTCAAACAGCTGTATTACCACAAGGGCAATAGAGAAGACAAACTTCTAGCCAATAAGCTCCGCAAGCGCACGCTGCAGAAAAGGATACCCTGCATTTCAACGAGTGAAGGTGTAGTATATTCCCCTAAAGAAATAGGATCAGCATTCGCTGATTACTACTCCTCCCTATACAACATTGGGAACTCAAAAACAGCTAGCGACCCTGAACATGTTAATATCTCCAGGTTCTTGGAGAGATTACCTGTGCCCACCCTATCTGAGGAATCTAGGGCCGAACTGGAACGACAGTTCACATTAGCGGAAGTCAAAGGAGCTATAAAAGATCTAGCTCCTCATAGGGCACCCGGACCAGATGGGTTCACGGTCACGTTTTACCGAGAGCTTGACCCAATCATATCTCCGGTGCTACTTCAGTTGTTCCAGAGTGTAGCGACCAGGGGCGCCTTCCAGGCGGAGTTCCTGGAAGCGAACATCACCACTATTCACAAAGAGGGTAAGGACCCACTACTGTGCTCCAGTTACAGACCCATATCGCTTATTAATGTAGATGCCAAAATCTATGCCAAAGTATTGGCAAACCGATTAGGGAAGCATCTACACACAATTATACACCTCGACCAGGTGGGCTTTGTGCAGGGGAGACAGGGAACTGACAATACCCGACGCCTTTTAAATATATATTCGGAGGCAATGGACATGGGACTCCCTATACTCACCCTGTCGCTTGACGCCGAGAAGGCCTTTGACAGGGTGAGATGGGCTTACCTATTCCAGACACTCTCAGCGTTTGGCGTGCCGGACCCGTTTATCACCGCGACTAAAGCACTGTATTCAACCCCAACTGCAGTGGTTAGGGGAGTGGGATTCTGCTCCCCTAAAATTACAATTAGTAATGGAACCAGACAGGGGTGCCCTCTCTCCCCTTTACTGTTCGTTCTAGCTATCGAACCCCTAGCAATTGCAATTAGAGAATCGACACTGATCCATGGGGTGCAGATGCATGACACCCCCCAAAAGCTCGCACTCTTTGCCGATGATCTTACGGTCTTCCTTTCGGACCCAGTAGAATCTCTCCCTCCCTTGATGGCCCTTTTTAAACAATTTGGAGACATCTCCTATTACAAATTGAATGTGACCAAAACAGAGGCTTACTCCATCAATATTCCTCAGAATGAGAGAGACGAGATCCAGCGCCTCTATTCTTTCAAGTGGTCCTGCAAGGGGATCCGTCACTTGGGAGTCTTCCTCTCACATAAAAAGACTGTGGTGATCAAAGAGAACTTTGAAACACTACTAGTGAAGGTCACTTCAGAAATTAATTCAAAGAGATATTGCGATATATCTTGGATGGGCAGGGTAGCAGCCCTTAAAATGATGATCCTACCAAAGCTCACCTACTTATTTCGCTGTATCCCGATACCAGTCCCGGGGGCGCTGCTGAGGAGGTTCCAGACCCTCTTCAACTCATACACCTGGCATGACAAAAGACCCCGGGTGGCGGCACATATCTTGCAACAGCCAATAGAGAGAGGGGGCCTTGGCCTTCCCAGTATTAAAACATACTATGAGGCAGCAATGCTAACCCATGCTACAGCATGGGCTCAGTCCCTTCCACCAACAAGAGGGAGAGAGCTGGAGCAGGCATCGCTCCCAGCATACATCCACTTGGAAGATCTCCTTTGGCTACCCCAACATTGGCAAACCAAGGTCCACGTCGCGAACAATATTGTGAAAGGGTGCCGAGATGCTTGGACTAAGCTGAGACACAATAAACTAGTGGCTCCACACCCCTCACCAATACACCCAATAAGAGGTCTCTTGATAGGGCTACTTAACTCAAATCTCAGTTCATGGGCTACTACGGGACTAAACTCTGTGAGAGACTTTTACAGTAACGGACAGCTACGACCACACAGAGACATGGTAGACCTACCCACATTGTCCTCTAGACATCAATTTGACTTATTGAGACTCCGTACTCTAATGAGATCTTGGGGCTTTTTAGATGACACACTGAGAGACCTGACTGTCTGGGAGACGCGGTGGACTACCAATACGCAACTGTAATGTCAAAGATACTATGTTGTAGTATGCAATAATTTAAATGAATCACAACTGCTGAGAGTATAGGATTTGTAGCAAGGTTTAAACTGGATAATAACATGAATTACTAAAAGAAGTAATGTCAGAATCCGAGTATAAACTTAGCAATTTGTTATAGGGATAAATAGCATTAGATATTTCTATAGCTGTCTCGAGTAAATGAATACTGGAGGAACAACAGAAAAACCGTGTCTATAACCAGAGAAAAAATGAAACAGTGTTAACACAACAATAAAATAGCTACTATGTCAAAATAGACCTCACCCACATTATATCAGAAAATATGAGTAATTTTGGGTAGGAGATATTGTATCAAAGATAGCAGCTTGTAAAAAGGCATGAGGTTACTGAATGTACCTGGAGGGTAAACAAAGTTTTAGAGAATTGTAGAGATATCTCACAGCTTGAAGCGGAGAAGCGGTTGCAGCGCTGGTGCCGAACAGGTTGGCGTGTGACGTCACGGCTCCACGATGCAGGGCGGAAGAATCAGCTGAATGGAGCAAGCTGACAGCAACGGCTGGACAAAGAGTCAATCCGGTATCAAGAGAGGTAGGCTGGTTTCAGCAGGAGGAGTTGGTGAATCCGGAAAGGTAGATATTTGGTTGAAATCCCAAGAGGTTACAAAATACTGGAGCTCTGTTTGAATCACACTATGGTTAGTGGAAAACAATAACAAGCAAAGTGGAGAGGAGGGAGGAGGCTTAAATAGCATAGCAGGTGAATTGATCAGACAATTAAAGGCATATTCTCAGTAAAAGTAACAGGTTGTTGTTAGGGAAAATGTAATCGTGACAGGATGCTCTCCCAAATGAGCCACTCCCTGGACTCCGTGGATCAGGGATGAGGACGATCCGGATTCCGCTGATGGAAGCGCGAGATGAGTCTGGGGGCAGAAATATTAACAGCTGGCTCCCAAGAGTCATGTTCTGAAGTGTAGCCTTTCCAACTTATCAGATACTGTAAGTTACCCCGATACATTCTAGAGTCAAGTATGGATGTAACCTCATATTCAATGTTGGGATCAATGGAAACAGGAGGTATACATTGGCGTGAAGTGGCATCTCGTACAGATCGGTAGGGTTTCAGTAGGGAAACATGGAAGGTAGGGTGTATTTTCAGAGTGCTGGGTAACTGTAAACGAACTGCATTCTCATTTATGATTTTGATTATCTGAAAAGGACCAATGAATAATGGTGAAAGTTTCTTGCTAGGAGTATTGAGATGCAAGTTTTTGGTTGACAGCCAAACTAGATCTCCAAGGGAGTAATGTGGTGGAGCCATCCTTCTTAAGTCGTAATAATGTTTCTGTTTGGTTTTAGCTTGTTCAATAGCGGTGCTGACTTTTGCAAAATATGGTAGTGAACTGATTTGGGGTAGTAGTTGAAATGTTGGATGGAATCCATAGTTAATGAAGAATGGAGTCTGGTTGGTTGTGGAATGTACTGTGTTGTTGAAGGTAAATTCGGCATAGGGCAGGTGTTGAGACCAAGAGTGTTGGTCGGATGACAGTAAGACCTTAGGAATTGTTCGATGCTTTGATTAGACCTTTCAGTCTGACCATTAGTCTGAGGGTGATAAGAGGCTGAAAGTCTTTTGTCAATACTGAAAATCTTGCAAAATTCCATCCAGAGAGAACTAGTGAACTGCGAGCCACGGTCTGTTAAGATCCGTCGAGGGAGACCATGAAGTCTGAAGACGTGTAGTAGGAGCAGATGTATAGTTTCGGCAGCAGTAGGTAGCTTGTGGTAGGGTATGAGATGTATCATCTTACTGAACAAGTCAACCACGACAAGGATAGTAGTATTATTGGAGGATCTGGGGAGATCAACGACATAATCCAAGGCTATGTCTGCCCAAGGTCGTGTTGGAGTGGGTAAAGGCATGAGTAACCCATAGGGCCTATGTTTCGATCTTTTAGTGGTAGCGCACACTGAACAGGTGTTAATGTACTTTGTTATGTCGGTATTCATATCAGGCCACCAATAGCTCCTTTTAATAAGCTCCTGTGTCTTGTGGATTCCAGTGTGTCCAGCGAATAAGGATTCATGAGCGGAATGTAATATCAAATCTCTGATAGAAGGGGGTACATATAACTTCTCATCAAAATAATAAAAGGAATCCTGTTTCATTTGTAACTATTGAAGAGGCTTAGTTTGATCTTTATGTTGTTCGTCTCTTAGGAATGGAATAGAATCAATGAGAAACAACAGGTATTTGTTCTCGGGAATTACAGATTCTTTTGGAAGAGAGAGATCCGAAGGAGTAGGCAGGCGTGAGAGAGCGTCTGCCTTCTTGTTCTTAGTGGCTGGTCTGTAAGTGATAAGGAAATCAAATCTGGAGAAATACAGATTCCAACGAACATGTCGTGCAGTGAGGGTTTTCGTACATTTTAGGTACTGTAAATTCCTATGATCAGTATACACTATGGTTGGATATGTCACTCCCTCAAGGAGATGACGCCACTGTTCAAAAGCAACCTTGATAGCCAGTAACTCTTTATTACCCACAGGGTAGTGCAACTCAGGAGCCGTCAAACATCTTGAATAAAAAGCTACGGGATGTAGAGGTTTCTTTAGGTGTTCTCTTTGTGAAAGAACAGCTCCAATAGCGTAATCGGAGGCATCTACCTCCAATACGTATTGGAGTTGGTTATTTGGGTAGCGTAATATAGGTGCAGAGGTGAATTTTTGTTTTAGGAGATCAAAAGCCTTTTGGGAGTCAGCAGTCCAGAGGAACTTAATGTTTGATTTTGTGAGGTTGGTAAGTGGTTTGGCGATTGCTGCGAAATTGTTTATAAATTTTCGGTAAAAATTTGCAAAGCCTAGAAAGCTTTGTACCTGTTTCTTATTACTTGGCTCTGGCCACTGTCGAATGGTAGTGATTTTAGAGTCGTCCATCTGTATGCCAAATTCCGAAATCTGATAACCAAGAAAGGTGATCTGTTTTGTATGGAATATACATTTTTCGGCTTTAGCATATAAGGAATGAGAGCGTAAGCGTGATAATACCTGTCTGACGTGTTTTGTGTGTTCTTCTAGTGTTTTTGAATAGATCAAAATATCGTCAAGATAGATCACAATATAGGTGTCAAGAATATCTTTAAAGATATTGTTAATAAAGTGTTGGAAGGTTGCCGGGGCGTTGCAGAGACCGAATGGCATGACGGTGTATTCGTACAAGCCATAGCGAGTACGGAACGCCATCAGCCATTTGTCTCCAGCCCTCATACGAACGAGATTATACGCACCTCGCAGGTCAAGTTTAGTGAAGACCTTGGCACCTTCCAAACGCTCAATTAGCTCTGGGATAAGGGGCAAAGGATACCGGTTTTTAACAGTAACCTTGTTCAGCTGCCGGTAGTCCACTATGCGTCTTAAACTGCCATCTTTATTTTTTACAAAAAACATATCGGCAGCAGCGGGGGAAGTAGATGGTCTGATGAATCCCTTCTCTAGATTTTCCTCAATATATGATTTTAAGTGTTCCAGTTCAGGTTTAGACAACGGGAACACATGACCGCAGGGTATGACTGCACCTGGAAGTAAATCAATAGGGCAGTCATAGATACGATGCGGCGGTAGGTTTTGGGATTCTTTTTTACTGAAAACATCTATAAAGTCGGCATAAACATTAGGTATCTCTATATCAGTGGAGATTTGAGGTGGTTGTAAAAGCAGAGTAGGGTAGCAAGTGGATAAGCAGTAATCAGAATTAAGCTGTACAGTGAGATTGGACCATGATATCAGAGGGTTATGTAATTTTAACCATTGTAGGCCTAGAATAAGAGGGAAGACGGGGGATGTAATGACATCAAAGGAAATGTACTCCCTATGGTGGTCTGGTGTGGAAAGGAGTAGTGGTATTGTTTTGTAAATTACCGGTCCAGAGGACAAAACCTCCCCATCAATTCCCCTTAAAGGTACAGGAGCCTTTTTTTTTTATAAGTGGAATTTTATTTTTTGTGGCAAAACACACATCAATGTAAGAGGCAGAAGCACCAGAGTCAATTATCCCTGAAACGGTCACTCGAAGTTGATCCCACTGCAAGAGAAGGCATAAGTTACAGTAGCTTGCAGAGTTTGATACAGCGTTTAAGGAATAAAAAGGATGGGAGTTCTTACCCTTATTCTGTTTTTGGAGAATGGGACAGGCTTTGACAGTATGCTCTTCTGATGCACAGTACATGCATAAATTCTGGGAGCGCCTTCTTAACTTTTCTTGGTTGCTTAAAGGGCCTTTAAGAAAACCAATTTCCATAGGTTCAGTGGTGTTTTTAACATGAGAGTGTGTAGGTAAAGTAGGGTTTTGTTTCTTATGTGTTGACTCATGATAAACTTTCTCGTGTTGTCTCTCCCTAAGCCTTCTGTCAATACTGATACTGAGATTAATTAGTTCCTCCAAAGTGTGAGGAATTTCAATGCGAGAGAGTTTGTCTTTAATGGATTCTGACAAACCCAATCTAAACTGGTTTTTTAGCGACAAATTATTCCATTGGGTGTCAGTAGCTAGCCTCTTAAAGTCTGCAATATAATCTTCTACATCCCTTCTTTTCTGCTTAAGAGAGCGCATTGCAGTCTCAGCGGTTAGTTGTTTGTAAGGGTCATCATAAAGCTGACCAAGGGTAGAAAAGAAGGAATCTAGAGAGTTAAGTATATCATCGTTTGTCTCCAGAAAGGAATTAGCCCAGCTTCTGGGTTCTGCTCTTAAATAGGAAATGGTAGTCATCACCTTAACTCTGTCAGTGGGATATGTGTATGGTTTTAGTGCAAACAGCAAAAGGCAGGAGTTTTTAAAATCTCTAAATTGTTTTCTATCCCCTGAGAATATATCTGGGAGACTAACTTGTGGTTCCTGAAAACGAGTTCTACTATCTACAAAGTCTTTAATATAAGTTTTCAGTCCCTGGTTTTCTTGTTTGAGGGTATTGAGGCCATCAGTTAAAGCATCCACTTTTTGAGAGAGAGTTTGTATCTGATTAGTCATCTCAGCTGGATCCATGTTTTAGGGCTTGTTATTCTGTAATGTCAAAGATACTATGTTGTAGTATGCAATAATTTAAATGAATCACAACTGCTGAGAGTATAGGATTTGTAGCAAGGTTTAAACTGTATAATAACATGAATTACTAAAAGAAGTAATGTCAGAATCCGAGTATAAACTTAGCAATTTGTTATAGGGATAAATAGCATTAGATATTTCTATAGCTGTCTCGAGTAAATGAATACTGGAGGAACAACAGAAAAACCGTGTCTATAACCAGAGAAAAAATGAAACAGTGTTAACACAACAAAAAAATAGCTACTATGTCAAAATAGACCTCACCCACATTATATCAGAAAATATGAGTAATTTTGGGTAGGAGATATTGTATCAAAGATAGCAGCTTGTAAAAAGGCATGAGGTTACTGAATGTACCTGGAGGGTAAACAAAGTTTTAGAGAATTGTAGAGATATCTCACAGCTTGAAGCGGAGAAGCGGTTGCAGCGCTGGTGCCGAACAGGTTGGTGTGTGACGTCACGGCTCCACGATGCAGGGCGGAAGAATCAGCTGAATGGAGCAAGCTGACAGCAACGGCTGGACAAAGAGTCAATCCGGTATCAAGAGAGGTAGGCTGGTTTCAGCAGGAGGAGTTGGTGAATCCGGAAAGGTAGATATTTGGTTGAAATCCCAAGAGGTTACAAAATACTGGAGCTCTGTTTGAATCACACTATGGTTAGTGGAAAACAATAACAAGCAAAGTGGAGAGGAGGGAGGAGGCTTAAATAGCATAGCAGGTGAATTGATCAGACAATTAAAGGCATATTCTCAGTAAAAGTAACAGGTTGTTGTTAGGGAAAATGTAATCGTGACAGCAACTACACAAACCCCTTTCGGTACACTATCACTGCCTTTTGGAGGAAGGGGCTACCCCAAAAACAGTTCATATGAATGCATGGGAAGAGGAGCTACAAGCTACATTTTCAGCAGAAACCTGGGACAAAGCCATTGAACTAACGAAAAAGGCGACCCACTGTATCACTCTATATGAGTTATATTTCAAGGTGATAACCAGATGGCACTTAGTGCCCACAAAATTAAGGAGACTTTTCCCAGAACACTCACAACTGTGCTGGAGGGAGTGCGGGGAGCCGGGCTCCCCCATCCATGTTTGATGGACCTGCCCCAAGCTAGCGACTTATTGGCAGAAAGTAGGTAAGATTTGTACAGACCTGGAGCTAACTCAAGCCCTGAACCCAGCCCTAGCCATCTTACACTTAGACATAGACAAGCTCCCTAAAGCTAAACAAAACCTCTTGATCTATATTCTCATGTCTGCTAAACTGCTTATAGCCAGAAACTGGAAAAAGAGCCAGCCCCCCAGATTACAAAGTGTAATTGAGAACGTGAACTACCTCAAAAATATGGAAAATTACGTTGCTAGAGAGAGAAGGCAACTGAGAAATTATTGCGTTATTTGGGAACCCTGGGACTCTATGCTGACCCGCTCGACCCCTAGTATTGGAACCTAGACACTGGAGGGAGGGTAGAGATATAAGAGCGCACCCCCTCCAAACACCTTCGCCCGTGGCCCATATATTCACTTCCTGCCCCCTCCCCTATCTGGGACCTGTGATAGTAGTCCAAAGCTCTACCTGCCAGATAGCAAGCAGAGAGGGGTCGGAGAACTCCCTACCTCATTTGGAACCTGAGCTACTACATACTGAGTAATACTTTGCTAATTGATTACCTCTTTTGACTGGTTTGTTGGTTTTAAGGATTACACCTTTGTAAACTGATGACATATACCTGTATACCTCTAAAATGTTCATTGTATATACATAAGGTGACCTCTGTAAAAACGAGGATTCCTACACAGGAAGAAGCTTCTATTCTCAGTTCTTGACAGCAATATTAGAACCCTGTGCATAAGAATGCTCCTTTCATACTTTGTTAAATGTTGACTTTGTTTATATTCATATTTGAGAAAGGCTGTATGTTAAAAATATATCCTCAATAAAAATATTTATTTAAAAAAAAAAAAAAAAAGATTGCATGCTCTATTATAAATTTTTCTTCAATCTCTTGCTATCTTTATTTAAAAAGCAGGAATGTGATGCATAGGAGCCGGCCCATTTTTGGTTGATAACATGGGTTATGCTTGCTTATTGGTGGGTAAATGTAAGCCTCCAATAAGCAAGCGCTATCCATGATGCTGAACCTAAAATGGGCTGGCTGCTACGATTTACATTCCTGCTTTTAAAATAAAGATAGCAAGAGAACAAAGAAACATTGATAATAGGAGTAAATTAGAAAGTTGATTAAAATGTCATGCTCTATCTGAATTATGAAAGAAAAAATTTGGGTTCAGTGTCCCTTTAAGTGTAATCAAAACCAGTATAACTGGAATCAGCAATACATAATTCATATGAGAAACGCAAAATAATACAAGCAAAGTGTAAATTACTCCTGCTAATCATGGCATACAACAGTAAAGGTGTCACACATGCACACAGTATGCCAATGGGCAACTAGGTAAACTAATGCTTAAGTGTAACTAAAATCAGTATATGGGGAATCAGTAATACATAATACATATGGGAAATACATAGGGCCAGATAACGAATAGAGCACAAATTAACACTCCCACTTGAGTGTTAATTGCGCTAGAAGTAAGATTTTTGCATTTGTCGGGTTGTGCTCATATAACGAGTTGAAAGTGAACTGTATTTGCTCTTGTGCTAACCCGTCAAGAGCAAAAAACCAAAGTTAGAATATCGAGAACACGTTCGTATATTCCCCCTTAGAAGTCAATGGAGGTAAAAAAAAATGGAAAAAACCTTACACACCACTCTTGCGTAAACCCGATTGCTTATTTTCATTTACGCTAACCTGACAAGAAAATATGAATACTTTACATTCCAATGTTCTTTACATAGCAGAATATGTTCTATTTATTCATAATTACATAGTTCGACATGTATTTGATGGTATTTTTGTACAATATATATCTATACCTTTTGCACACAAAAACAGAGCTCAAAAGTCGCTGTAATTGTTCTAGTGCAAATCACAATAGCACTCAAGCGATCTCGTTTACTTTCAACTTGTAATACTAGTGCTAAGCCTGACAATCACAAACCCCTGCGATAATCCCCTTATCACTCGGGCACAAACGTTTGCATTCCTCTCATAATCTGGCCTATAATAAAACAAACCAAGTGTAAATTATTACTACTAAGAGATGCAAAAGTAAAAGGTGCAGCAATATAAGATGATTATTATGGTATCTAGTGTCTTTAATAATTCAGAGTAAGTCTTCATGAACAGAGACACTGAAAAAAAATTACTTATCACGTCAACTTCGCCCTGTGGCGCATGCTGAGGGAGTAACAAGACACAATATAAAGAACAAAATTAGAAAAGGGAGCCAACATGGTAGCCAGATAAAAACAGCTATACCAAGGTCATTCATGGGAGTAATATAGTTACCAGGCTGTAATATAAGTATAAACAGAGATTGTTCCTAAAGCAGCCAGCAAGTCCTAAAAGCCAGTAGGACAAGTCACTAGAAGTCACACAATTGCTTCAAAAGTTTCTGACCCATGGACACAATCATTGTTGTTCCAAAAGCACTTTTGAGTTTATGTGCCTCTTCTCTGACCAGAAATAAACTCCATGACTCTGCTGCTTGATCCAGCGCTAGGATGGCTACATACCTATAATCTTAAGCACAGATGTTTGGATCCACTCTGTCAGCCATCACAACATCAGCCACAGCAAACATGCAGTCCAGTTTTGGCTGCACCTCTAGTAAATGGGTAATGCCTGGAATCTCATCAGAGGTAGGTTTATCTCTCCCCGGCACAAACAAGTCACTGATTTTCTGGCATTCTGTTGACGCTCCATTTGCCCTTATTCCCGCATCCGATATATAACAATCAGATTGTGTCAGCTCTGAGGCATCTACATCAGTGAGGGTCAGTATCCAAACATAGTGCACTACGATGTTTGTCCAGTAATTAGCCAAGGGCAGCATCTACTGTCTCCACAGTGGTCACCATAATTGGTCTCAGTTTAGATTATGCAGTCACATGCGAGAGAACACTGCACGTTGGTTGGATCAGAAAGTGACAATGTTGGTTTTCTGACAGATTAGCCAATTCCCAGAGGCATAACTAGAAACCACAGGGCACAAGTACAAGAATCTATGAAGGGTACCCCCACCCCCCCTAAAAACGTGAATTCAACACATTTTTCCCCCCAACATTTAACACAGTAAAAAAAAAAGTGTAAATCATTGCTGTGGAAATGTATGTGTTTAACCCCTGTAAAAGGGGTTAAACATATAGCTGAAGCCCTGCTCGGGAACTGTTCATACAGAGCAGAAAATGGCCTATGAGCCATTCAGCAGTGAGTGAAAGAAGCACCACCCCGCCTGTCGCTGGCTGAGTTAAATTTGGGAGCAGTTGTGCTTGCGGATCCCGAGTGGGAATTCATGTTTTGTGGACATTAAACACATAGGCCTCTAGTTATCAAGCCGTTAACCTCCAATAAGCTGGAATTCCGCAGCGTATTTGTGGCGCGGCTGATTCGCCTTAGTTATCAAAGGCTCGAGACCGGCAAAAGTAGAATTTTGTGACGTAAACTTCGATCCGCCGGACTCAGTCCGACACAGATCGATTCTTACGTCACTCCAGATGTTCCGCACACAAGTGCGGCACAATCTCACTACTTTTGCTAGTTATCAAAAAACTAGCAGGTACGCTCGGCACTTTTACGGCCCAGCGTACCTGGTTTTCAAAGCGCCAGCCTGGAGGCGGCGGATCCCATAGGAATCAATGGGAGTCTGACCATAGCGAAAGTACAAGTTCGCTGCTGACAGACATCCCATTGATTTCTATGGGAATTGTCTGCACCTAACACCCTAACATGTACCCCGAGTCTAAACACCGCTAATCTGACCCCCCCTACACCGCCGCAACTAAATAAAGTTATTACCCCCTAAACTGCCGCTCCCGGAGCCCACCGCAAGCTACTCTATACATATTAACCCCTAAATTGCCGCTCCCGGAGCCCACCGCAACTATAATAAATGTATTAACCCCTAAACCGCCGCTCCCTGAACCCGCCGCAACCTATATTAAATGTATTAACCCCTATCCTGCCCCCCTACACCGTCGCCACCTATAATAAATTTATTAACCCCTAATCTGCCCCCCTACACCGTCGCCACCTATAATAAATTTATTAACCCCTATCCTGCCCCCCACTACGCCGCCGCCACTGTAATAAAATTATTAACCCCTAAACCTAAGTCTAACCCTAACCCTAACGCCCCCCTAACTTAAATATTAATTAAATAAATCTAAATAAATTAACTCTTATTAACTAAATGAATCATATTTAAAACTAAATACTTACCTTTAAAATAAACCCTAATATAGCTACAATATAAATAATAATTATATTCTAGCTATCTTAGGATTTATTTTTATTTTACAGGTAACTTTGTATTTATTTTAGCTAGTTAGAATAGTTATTAAATAGTTATTAACTATTTAATAACTACCTAGCTAAAAGAAATACAAAATTACCTGTAAAATAAATCCTAACCTAAGTTACAATTAAACCTAATACTACACTATCATTAAATTAACTAAATAAACTACATACAAATAACTACAATTAAATACAATTACATAAACTAACTAAAGTACAAAAAATAAAAAAATAAGTTACAAACATGTTAAAAATATTACAACAATTTTAAGCTACTTACACCTAATCTAAGCCCCCTAATAAAATAACAACCCCCCCCAAAATAAAAAAAATCCCTACCCTATTCTAAATTAAATAAATTTCAAAGCTCTTTTACCTTAATAGCCCTTAAAAGGGCCATTTGTGGGGGCATGCCCCAAAAAGTTCAGCTCTTTTGCCTGTAAAAGAAAAATACAACCCCCCCCCAACATTAAAACCCACCACCCACATACCCCTAATCGAACCCAAACCCCCCTTACAAAAACCTAACACTAATCCCCTGAAGATCATCCTACCTTGAGTCGTCTTCACTCAGCCGAGCCACCGATGGAACTGAAGAGGACATCCGGAGCGGAAGAAGTTAATCCTCCAAGCGGCGCTGAAGAAATCTTCCATCCGATGAAGTCATCATCCAGGCGGCGCTGAAGAAGTCTTCGATCCGGCCGATGTCATCTTCAAAGAGGCGCTGAAGAGGTCTTCTATCCGGGCGAAGTCATCTTCCAAGCCGGGTCTTGAATCTTCCTTCCGCCGACGCGGAACCACCTTCTTCACCGACGGACTACGACGAATGACGGCTCCTTTAAGGGACGTCACCCAAGATGGCGTCCCCTCAATTCCGATTGGCTGATAGGATTCTATCAGCCAATCGGAATTAAGGTAGGAAAATCTGATTGGCTGATGGAATCAGCCAATCAGATTCAAGTTCAATCCGATTGGCTGATGGAATCAGCCAATCAGATTGAGCTTGCATTCTATTGGCTGATTCCATCAGCCAATCAGATTTTCCTACCTTAATTCCGATTGGCTGATAGAATCCTATCAGCCAATCGGAATTGAGGGGACGCCATCTTGGATGACGTCCCTTAAAGGAGCCGTCATTCGTCGTAGTCCGTCGGTGAAGAAGGTGGTTCCGCGTCGGCGGAAGGAAGATTCAAGACCCGGCTTGGAAGATGACTTCGCCCGGATAGAAGACCTCTTCAGCGCCTCTTTGAAGATGACATCGGCCGGATCGAAGACTTCTTCAGCGCCGCCTGGATGATGACTTCATCGGATGGAAGATTTCTTCAGCGCCGCTTGGAGGATTAACTTCTTCCGCTCCGGATGTCCTCTTCAGTTCCATCGGTGGCTCGGCTGAGTGAAGACGACTCAAGGTAGGATGATCTTCAGGGGATTAGTGTTAGGTTTTTGTAAGGGGGGTTTGGGTTAGATTAGGGGTATGTGGGTGGTGGGTTTTAATGTTGGGGGGGGGGGTTGTATTTTTCTTTTACAGGCAAAAGAGCTGAACTTTTTGGGGCATGCCCCCACAAATGGCCCTTTTAAGGGCTGGTAAGGTAAAAGAGCTTTGAAATTTATTTAATTTAGAATAGGGTAGGGATTTTTTTTATTTTGGGGGGGTTTGTTATTTTATTAGGGGGCTTAGATTAGATGTAAGTAGCTTAAAATTGTTGTAATATTTTTAACATGTTTGTAACTTATTTTTTAATTTTTTGTAACTTAGCTTTTTTTATTTTTTGTACTTTAGTTAGTTTATGTAATTGTATTTAATTGTAGTTATTTGTATGTAGTTTATTTAGTTAATTTAATGATAGTGTAGTATTAGGTTTAATTGTAACTTAGGTTAGGATTTATTTCACAGGTACATTTCTCTTTATTTTAGCTAGGTAAGCTATTAAATAGTTAATAACTATTTAATAGTTATTGTACCTGGTTAAAATAAATTGAAAGTTACCTGTAAAATAAATATAAATCCTAAGATAGCTAGAATATAATTATTATTTATATTGTAGCTATATTAGGGTTTATTTTAAAGGTAAGTATTTAGTTTTAAATAGGATTCATTTAGTTAATAAGAGTTAATTTATTTAGATTTATTTAATTAATATTTAAGTTAGGGGGGCGTTAGGGTTAGACTTAGGTTTAGGGGTTAATAATTTTATTACAGTGGCGGCGGCGTAGTGGGGGGCAGGATAGGGGTTAATAAATTTATTATAGGTGGCGACGGTGTAGGGGGGGCAGATTAGGGGTTAATAAATTTATTATAGGTGGCGACGGTGTAGGGGGGGCAGGATAGGGGTTACTAGGTATACTGTAGGTGGCAGCGGTGTCCGGGAGCGGCGGTTTAGGGGTTAATACATTTATAAGACTTGCGGCGGGGTCTAGGAGTGGCAGTTTAGGGGTTAATACATTTATAAGACTTGCGGCGGGGTCTAGGAGCGGCGGTTTAGGGGTTAATACATTTATAAGACTTGCGGCGGGGTCTAGGAGCGGCGGTTTAGGGGTTAATACATTTATAAGACTTGCAGCGGGGTCTAGGAGCGGCGGTTTAGGGGTTAATACATTTATAAGACTTGCGGCGGGGTCTAGGAGCGGCGGTTTAGGGGTTAATACATTTATAAGAGTTGCGGCAGGGTCTAGGAGCGGCGGTTTAGGGGTTAATACATTTATAAGAGTTGCGGCAGGGTCTAGGAGCGGCGGTTTAGGGGTTAGTAACTTTATTGAGTTGTGGGAGGCTCCGGGGGCACCGGTATAGGGGGTAGAACAGTGTAGTTTAGTGTGAGTGCTTAGTGACAGGCTAGCAATAAAGCTGGGAAAAAGCCGAAGGGCAGCGAGATCGGATGAGTGATAACTGTCACAGTCCGCTGCTCATCGCCCCGCGGCTTTTTGACAGCTTTATTTGATAACTTAGGCGAACGTATTCAAGGTCCGCGGCGGCGAAGGTAGGCGAGCTTAGGCGGACGTATTGGGCCGGCGAAGCCAGAAAAGTAGACGGCTTGATAACTACCCCCCAAGGTGGTCTCCTTGCAAAAAAATCCTTATTTTATTGTATACACAAGGAACAGGAACAAACAAAGTCATGACGTTTCGGGGCCGTGCCCCTTAATCATGTGATAACATCACTCATTACACACCTGTGTTTTATAGGCAAATTCCTGGGAGTTTTAACCCTTACATTCTCAGAGCTTCACATAATATGTATATAGCGCCATCTTGTGTCACAATAAGTGTGAATGAAAAATTTAAAAACAACAGTTAAGAGGCCTCAAAAAACTATGATATACTTAAATATATATACTTAATATCAAAATTGATAATATATATTGTAATAATGTAACAACTATCAACCACAGTGGATTAGCCTAAATAGGTAGATTTTATAGATACAATAATAAATGGCTTATTATTACTAAAAATAAATCACAAACAGTGTACAATTAGCAGTATACTTATATCACTTCAGAATCAGCAACTTCCACTCAAGGAATCAGGACAGGCAATGGTCATAGAGATCTAAGATACAGAATATAAAAGCAACAATTAAGTTACATAAAATAATAAACAAAAATAATAGCAAGTTACTTAACCAAAGACAATTTGACTTAAATAGTAACTTAAGAGTCCAATCAATAAAAAGGGGTCCAATCAATCTCTCTATTCATGCCCTTAGGTTCCAGGGTATCGAGCTTAAAGATCCAGGGTGTTAAGTGTAAACATAAAATGTGTTTCCCCATAGGAATCAATGGGGCTGTGTTACTGAGATTTACGCTGCTTTTTTGCAGGTGTTAGACTTTTTCTTAGCCAGCTCTCCCCATTGATGTCTATGGGGAAATCGTGCACGAGCACGTACAACCAGCTCACCGCTGACTTAAGCAGTGCTGGTATTGGAGTGCGGTATGGAGCACAATTTTGCTCTAAGCTCACTTCTTGCCTAATAACGCCGGGTTTGTAAAAACCTGTAATACCAGCAATGTAGGAAAGTGAGCAGTGAGAATAACGTGCAAGTTAGTACCGCACCCCTCATAACGCAAAACTCGTAATCTGGCCGTATGAAAATAAAAAAGCCCCCCCAAAATAAAAACACCCCCTACTCTAAGAATAAACTACCAGTAGCCCTTAAAAGGGCTTTTTGCAGGGCATTGCCCCAAGATAAACAGCTCTTTTACATTAAAAATGCACAAAGTCCCCCCACCCACCAAACCCCCCAAAATAAAAGAACCGCATACTAAAAAACCTAAACTACCCATTGCCCTGAAAAGTGCATTTGTTTGGGCATTGCCCTTAAAAGGGCATTTAGCTCTTTTACTGCCCATCCCTAATTTAAATAAAACAAAACTCCCCCAAAAACCTTTAAAAAAAAACGGAGTGGAGGGTGGAGCTGAAGACCGATGACCCTGGAGCTGAAGATTGGAGACCCTGGAGCTGAAGACCGGCAACCCTGAAACTTAAGACTGGCGACCCTGGAATTGAAGACCGGTGACCGCGGAGCCATGGAGCCTTGAGGATCCTCTTTGTACGATCGCCGCTGCATAGTGAATTCAAGGTACGCGATTAAAGATGGCGTCCCTTGAATTCCTATGGGCTGATTTGATTCTTCAAATTCAAATCAGCCAATAGGATGAGAGCTACTCAAATCCTTTTGGCTGTTCAAATCAGCCAATAGGTTGAGAGCTACTAAAATTCTATTGGCTGATTTGAATAGCCAATAGAATTTCAGTAACTCTCATCCTATTGGCTGATTTAAACAGCCAATATGATTTGAGTAGCTCTCATCCTATTAACTGATTTGAATTCGAAGAATCAAATCAGCCAATAGGAATTCAAGGGACACCATCTTTAATCGCATACCTTGAATTCACTATTCAGTATAAGGCGACGATCGTATGAAGAGGATCCTCCACGCTCCATGGCTCCGCAGTCGCCGGTCTTCAGTTCAAGGGTCAACTATGGTACTTAAATGGACACTTTACTTAAAATTTGTTTCCCCTTAAAGGGACAGTAAAGTTAAAATCAATCTTTCACAATTCATGTAGAGCATACAATATTAAACAACTTTACAGTTTACTTCTGTTTTCAAATGTGCTTCATTCTCTTTCTATCCTTTGCTGAAGGAGCAGCAATGCACTACTTGTAGCTAGCTAAAAAATATTTGTTAAGATAATGACAGTTGTATATGTGCAGCCACCAATCAGCATCTATCTCCCAGTAGTGCACTGCTGCTCCCAAACCTACCTAGGTATGCTTTTTTTTAAACACTTTATACCAAGAGAACAAGGTGAATTTGATATTAGAAGTAAACTGGAAAGTTTAAATTTGCATGCTCTATCTGAATCATGAAAGATTGATTTTTCTATATGCACAAAAGCCTTCTTATCTTTTCAAATTATGTATACATAAATGCCAATACTTATAGAAAGGTATTGAAGATTAACATTTTAGCACCTATCTCTCCCACATCCACATACAGGATGATTACGGCCGCTGTTTCTTGTTTACATAGCTTTTCTACAGATAATACAACAATATTCATTTTTCAGCATAGGTGGAGATTTCAACAGAAAACTCCGGATAATTCAACTGGACAAAGTAAATGTAAAGAGCTATTTATAAATAATTATAATATATTGCAGCAGGTAAAATAAAAAATTCTACATTTCAATCAAGGCCCAATTGGCCTTCTAGGATACCGTGGGGGCAACATTTGACTGGTAGAAAAAGCTTTATCAGAGACTATGGCAGCTGCACTTGAGTGGCATTGGCCCAGATTTTAAAAGGAGCAGGCTTCTTCCTGATACCACAAGTCTGGACTGGCTAAATACATTTTAGAAAATAATTTTTAAGCAAATTGACAGTTGAAATGACTAGGAATATAAATTGTAGAAACAAAACCTGTCTAAAAATGAATTGTTGTCAACTTTTGAACCCCCCCAAAAGTTTGCATAATACTTTATATATACCAACACATGCCTGGTACGTCAGTTGCAATAAACATTACTGATACCACAGAGAAGAAACACCTCCACTCAAAATTGTTGAAGTAATGTGAACTTGGTTCTAACCATCCTACATTTGGCTAGATTCTCATTGGAATTCTATCCATCTTTTATATGTTCGAGCAACTAACCAAACCTTGCTGAATCAGATCACACAATTTTTTTTACGGCAACCCTAAACCCTCCCAGAAGGACCTATCATTTTACACTTGATCGTGAGTTAAAAATGTATAAATGGGCTGGGAGAGTTGCCCCCAAAAAATGGTGTTATCTGATTCAGATATTCCAGGATGGGATGTTTGTTCCTCAGCAAGCTTTGGTTAGTTCTTGGAACAAAAATAGGAGTCATATAAAAGATGGATAGAATTCCAATGAGAATCTAGCCAAATGTAGAATCTGCCGCAACTGCGCCTTCTCCTCCCTCCGACACTAACCTGCCAGTCACCTCACGCGCCTTCTCCCCCCTCCGAACCACTAACCTGCCAGTCACCTCACGTAAAAACAACCGCAACCACTTCAACTGCATCCTCCTCAACACCCGCTCCATTCGCAAGCACGTCGTCGAAATCTGGAACCTGCTCAACTCCACCTCCCCAGATGTTGCCTTCCTCACTGAAACCTAGCTGAACCCCACATCAATGCCTGACATTGCCATCCCTGACGAATACAAGATCTTCCACAAGGACCGCAACAACCAACCGGGAGGAGGCATCGCCATCATCCACAAACACTCCCTCCACGTCACAACCAGCTCCGACTACCACTCACCAGGCTTGGAACACCTACACTTCAAGATCCAGGTCAGTCCCAACACCTCCCTCCGTGGCACCCTTATCTACAGACCTGCCGGACCTCGTCCTGCCTTCTGCGACTCTATCACCGACCTCATCGCACCCCACGCCCTCCCCTCAACAGACTACATCCTCCTCAGTGACCTCAACTTCCACCTAGACAACCCCAATGACCACAACACCACCAACCTCTTAGAAAACCTTGGAAACATCGGACTAAAGCAACTCGTCAACTCCCCAACCGACTTAGCCGGACACACCCTCGACCCTATCTTCTCTGCAGGCAACCACATCTCAGTCAACCACATCACCGAACTCCATTGGATCGACCACCATTGCATACACTTTTCCTTCAACAAACCAACCACACACCTATGGCAGCACCACCCACCCCGCAGAAACTGGAACAACATCACCGAAGACCAACTGCACTCCACCCTGAACAAGTGCCCCCCAGCTACCTCCACAGATGCCAACTCCTCCGCCGCAACCTCCACCACTGGCTCACAGACTGCGCCAGCACCCTCGCCCCTCTCAAGAAACCGTCCAACCGCCAACCCACCAACAAGGCTAGTTGGTTCACCCCTGCCCTCCAGGACTCCAAACGCCACTGCAGGTGATTGAAAAGGACCTGGAGATCCAGCAAGACCCCTTCAAATAAAACAGCCTACAAAGAAGCCATCACTGCCCACCACCACCTCATCAAAACCATCAAGAAGACAGCCATCTAAGATAGAATCAATGCCAACGTCCACAACAGCAAGGAGCTTTTCACAGTCATCAAGGAATTCTCCAATCCCAACAGCGACACCAACGACATCCCGCCCTCCCCCTCGCAATGTACTTCCACCACAAGATCGTCGATATCTATGACAGCTTCGCGCCCCAGAAATCACCCACCACCGCCTACCCACCAACTCCCACCGATACCTCACCCAAATACACCACCGCCTACCCCCACGGACCATCTGGAGCCCCCTCACCACAGAGGACACCATCAGGATCATGAGATCGATCCACTCTGGAGCACCCTCGGACCCATGCCCGCATCACATTTTCAACAAAGCGGGTGACACCATCGCCCCCGAGCTCTGCAGCACCATCAACTGCTCTATCGAAACCGGCACCTTCCCGGATGATTGGAAGCATGCAGTATTAAAACCCCTACTGAAAAAAACCACGGCTGACCCCAATGATCCGAAGAACTACCGCCCAATCTCTCTCCTCCCCTTTTGCAGCCAAAGTCATTGAGAAGTCCATCAACGCGCAACTCGTTGACTAAATCGAAGCCGACCACTCTCCTCGCCGCCACAGACGACATCTTTGCCCTACTCGACCGAGGAGAGACCGCCGCCCTCATTCTCCTAGACCTCTCAGCAGCATTTGACACTGTCTCCCACCTCACTCTCCGCAACCGACTACACGATGCCGGCATACGCGACAAAGCCCTGGAATGGATCACCTCCTTCCTCACCGGCAGAACCCAGAAAGTTAGACTCCCGCCATTCACCTCCAAGCCCACAGAAATCAGCTGCGGTGTACCCCAAGGCTCTTCGCTGAGCCCCACCCTATTCAACATCTACATGGCCCTTCTCGCCGCCATCATCCAAAGACACAACCTCAACATCGTCTCCTACGCCGACGACACCCAGCTAATCATCTCACTCACCAGTGACCCCACCACTGCCAAGAGAAACGTCCACGAAGGGCTGGCAGCAGTCGCCACCTGGATGAGCTACAACTGCCTAAAGCTGAACGCAGACAAGACCGAAGTCCTCCTCCTTGGTCCCACCACATCCGCTTGGAATAACTCCTGGTGGCCCACAGCCCTCGGACACCCTCCAACCCCCACCGACCATGCACAAAATCTAGGCGTCATCCTGGACTCATCGCTCTCCATGGACCGGCAAATCAACGCCGTCTCTTCTGCATGCTTCCACACACTTCACCTGCTGGGAAAGATCTTCAAATGGATCCCAACCGAGATCAGGAAGACTGTCACTCACGCCCTTGTCAGCAGCCGACTGGACTATGGTAACGCACTCTATGCCGGCACCACCACCAAGCTTCAAAAGAGACTACAGCGCATCCAGAACGCCTCGGCCAGACTAATCCTCAACATCCCTCGTCAATGCCACATCACCAAACACCTGCGGGACCTGCACTGGCTCCCCATCAACAAAAGAATAACCTTCAAGCTTCTCACCCACGCATTCAAGACCCTCCACAACATCGGTCCCGAATACTTGAACCACCGCGTTACCTTCTACACCCCTGCCAGACAACTTCGATTGGCCAACCAAGCCCTCGCAGTCATCCCCTGCATCTGGAAAACCACAGCAGGAGGCAGATCCTTCTCTCACCTGGCAGCCAAGACTTGGAACACCCTTCCGCTGCACCTCAGGCATGCTACCGCCCTAACTAAGTTCAGAGAGGACCTCAAGACCTGGCTCTTCGACTCAACTGCAACCCTCAGCGCCTTGAGACCCTTACGGGTGAATAGCCGCACTTTACAAGAACCCAATAGATAGATAAATAGAATAGTTGGAACTAAGTTCACATTATGTCAACAATTTTGAATAGAGGTGTTTCTTCTCAGTGGTAGCAGTAATGTTTATTGGTAACTGATGTACCAGGTATGTGTTGGTGTAAATAAAATATTATACAAACTTTTGGGGGTTCACAAGTTGCCAGCAATTCATCTTTAGGCAGGTTTTATTTCTACAATTTATATTCCCAGTCATTTCAACTGTCAATGTGCTTAAAAATTATTTTCTAAAACGTATTTAGCCAGTCCAGACTTGTGGTATCAGGAAAAAGCCTACTCCTTTTTAAAATCCGGGCCAATGCCACTCAGGTGCAGTCAAATGCTGCCCCCCCCCATGGCCCCCTCACAGGCCCCCCTCAGCCTGAGCTCACATTTACCTTCAACTCAGTGCTCCTCTCTGCAGACTGCCACTCCAGTGTGTCTGTCTCACACACTGCCACTCTGCTTCCTCTGCAGACTCCCAGACAAAGACTCCTACTGACTAGACTGCACGTGCAATCACACTGTCAGTCAGGAGGAGGCTGACTCTAACTATCTGTGCGGCAGTGCAGGCCAAAGAAGACAATTAAAAAATGGGAAGTTCTGGGGGTGGCAGGCAGCAGCAGCAGGTCGAAGAAAGATTGTTCTGCCGGAATTAAAGCTATTGCAAATAATAAAAAACAAACAACAAAAACACAACATCCTGGCTGAAGTTGGGCCCCCCTGTGGGAGAGACCTGCTGGGCCTGGTTGCAGTCACGACTGTTGCATCACCGTTAGTTCCGTCCCTGCCAATTCCTCAAATCATCCAATTCTGTCACTTCCAATGACGTGGAATCAGCTGTGTGGCCACAAATTCCTTTAGTACGCATGCACTCCATCGCGTCACCGCATTCTCCAGTGCATCACCACATTCCAATCGCTGCAAGTCTGTCAGATCAGCCAAGTCTAACCAAACATTGCCTCAGTGTGCATGCGCTCCACCACAGAAGCTAATCTCAGCAACCTAACTGCTTGCTAACGCAAATATACGATGCAGTGTAATTTCCCCATCTTCACCATTTTTTTATGCCTCTGCCTGGGGTTCAAGGGAGCCGCCCCACCGATTCTCTGGCATCCACCCCAAGTGAGCGGAGGCAAAAAGATAGTGAAGATGGAGGAATTACAATGCATCATATATATGTTTGATGCAGGGACTCAATGAAGTGCATGCACTCTGAGGGGATTTGCAGTGAGGCAGCTGATTCCACGTCACCGAATCTGAGGAATTGTCTGATGTGCCAGGACACCGGTGGGGTGGGGTGGGGGGGAGGTGTAATGTAAGGCTGCTTCCTGTTTTTACTTATGGTTTTAAAATATGATCCAGAACACAGGAGCTGCATTTATATATATATATATATATATATATATATATATATATATATATATATATATATATACCAAATTTAGCAGACAGTCCAGCATTATTTTCCTTTTCTCTCTCAAGGAGTATCACTTTTTGCAATTTTACTCTTGGAGTGCACGTTTGCCTTGGAGGCCTGCCATCCTCCCATACATAGTTTCCAAGAAATAGATAACGGCAACAGCACAATCTTTAAAAAAACTTCTTCTTTATTTAGAACAACATCAGGATAAAAACATAGCGACGTTTCGAGCCTCTTGGGCATGAGGAAGGGCCCAAGAGGCTCGAAACGTCGCTATGTTTTTATCCTGATGTTGTAAATAAAGAAGAAGTTTTTTTAAAGATTGTGCTGTTGCCTTTATCTATTTTCTGGAAACTATATATATATATATATATATATATATATATATATATATATATATATATATATATATATAAAGCAAAGTCCTGTGTAGGAATGCACACCATATATTTAGTAGCAGCTGCCAGGGTGCAATGTCAAAACAGTATGTACTATGCAAAAAAGGCAGCACTCACTGGTCATTTGTAAGTAAAATTTAGCTTTTAATAATACAAAAAGTTAAAATCTTGGGAAAAACATGACGTTTCGATGCCTAACTGGCATCTTTGTCAAATGTCCCAAAAGGTAAATCCAAAGTGCTCACACCAGCTATGTGGTGTTCCCCATGAGAGCATCATGCTCTCATGGGGAACACCACATAGCTGGTGTGAGCACTTTGGATTTACCTTTTGGGACATTTGAAAAAGATGCCAGTTAGGCATCTAAACGTCCCAAGATTTTAACTTTTTGTATTATTAAAAGCTAAATTTTACTTACAAATGACCAGTGAGTGCTGCCTTTTTGGCATAGTATATATATATATCTCGTAATGGAAAAATTTCAGTATATTTTTAAAAAAAGTTACAGTTAACAGAGGAAACATCATTAGCTCACTCAATTATAACTATTTCTTTCTAGTCTTGAACTGGACATTTTGCTGGTATCACAGTGTATAAAAGTAAAAAAAAATCTGATGTATACCTACTGTACATTTTTCATTTTGTCTCGTTACATACATTATATACTTTTATGCAAAACAAATAATACAGATAATTATATATATGGCTGAGGAAGATGACATCAATAAGTGGATGTTCAAATTACATCACCACATTTCTCCCCCACCCCCAAGTAAAATAACAAATACTATTACTTCTACTAGGATTTTTGTTATTTGATTGATTTAATGCTGTTCTTTGCACCAGTGCAGCCTTTTCTCCTTGCACAGATGGTAGATTTTATTTTGCTATGGCCGTCAGCACTTGTTAATTTCCGCTCTGATGAATGGATTCTAAAGAGGCAGTGACATTATGTGAGATAAGATAGACAGCAGCAGGGCCAGGGCTTGGGGGGAATGTCAGAGCAACCAGATAAATGGACAGAGAAATGAAGGAGAAAGACAACATAACAATTAGAAGGAAAAATGTGAATCAAGAGAAACTAAAGCTTATTTTTAACAGCCTGGAAAAGTATGATCCCGTGTTGGTAGCTAAACAACAGCATGTGTTTATAATTTAACAGCCAAATTGTTTTCCTTAAACTAATCCAGCAAACAGTGCAATTCTTAGGTTTAGAAGGAGGATTTGTCAGACAAATGCTTTATTTATCCTTACCCCACAAAGTGCTTGTTAAAAGTCTATTATATAAGGCGTAGGAATGCAGTAGGGTGTTTTTCTGTGCAGTCAGCAGGAATCTAACCACTTACAAAAATATAAAAAATATATATTGTTAGTCATGAAATCCCATCCTCTGGAAGTATAAAGGGCTGCCCCTTAAAATCAATAGTGCCTTTCCAATACTTGTTTGCTCTAATGGGTAGAGAAAGTTACAAAGAGTTGCATTATGCATTTTAGCACACTTTTACTATTTAAAACTCACATTTTTATTTGGGAAAGCCAAACTGTCACAGTCACTCCCACTTAAAGTGAAGGTAAAATTTAATGAATAAGTTCCCGGTATCTAAAAATAATCTTAAAAACAGGGGCACTTTAATTCATTAAACTTTGCAAAGACGCTTATTTTTAAAAATACCTTTGCGTAATGGTAAACATAACGCTGATCCTCCGCCCACAGCTCCTGCTTTCTTTAGCAGATCAGTGACGAATCCAGCTTCCATATATGTATATAAATGTATTTACAGACATATAGACATATATATATAAGTTCTTCAGAGCCCTTTGCAGTCAAGTAGATGAAAACATTTATATAGGAAAATATATTCTTAGTATTTTTAAAAAGATCTCTCTCTCTCTCTCTCTTCTCTCTCCTCTCTCTCTCCTTTCTCTCTCTCTCCTCTCTCTCTCCTTTCTCTCTCTCTCCTTTCTCTCTCTCTCCTCTTTCTCTCTCCTCTCTCTCCTTTCTCTTCTCTCTCTCTCTCTCTCTCTCTCTCTCCTTTCTCTCTCTCTCTCTCTCATTTTACTTTCTCTCCTCTCTCCTTGTCTCTCCTTTCTCTCTCTTTCCTTTCTCTCTCTCTCTCTCTCTCTCTCTCTCTCTCCTTTCTCTCTCTCACTCTCTCTCTCTCTCTCTCTCTCTCCTTTCTCTCTCTCACTCTCTCTCTCTCTCTCTCTCTCTCTCTCTCCTTTCTCTCTCTCTCTCTCTCTCTCTCTCTCTCTCTCTCTCTCTCTCTCTCTCTCTTTCTTCTTCTCTCTTCTCTCTCAAAAACCCACATTATATATATATATATAGATTGGAGCCGTCCCATATTGGAGTTAATGAACTTATTTGTCTGTTCATTAGGTGTTATTCGTTAAGTAGTTGTTGCTTTCACTGGCCTAGATTTGGAGTTCGGCGGTAAAAGGGCTGTTAACGCTCCGCGGGTTTTTTTCTGGCCGCACCATAAATTTAACTCTGGTATCGAGAGTTCAAACAAATGCTGCGTTAGGCTCCAAAAAAGGAGCGTAGAGCATATTTACCGCAAATGCAACTCTCGATACCAGAGTTGCTTACGGACGCGGCCGGCATCAAAAACGTGCTCGTGCACGATTCTCCCATAGGAAACAATGGGGCTGTTTGAGCTGAAAAAAAACCTAACACCTGCAAAAAAGCAGCGTTCAGCTCTTAACGCAGCCCCATTGTTTCCTATGGGGAAACACTTCCTACGTCTGCACCTAACACTCTAACATGTACCCCGAGTCTAAACACCCCTAACCTTACACTTATTAACCCCTAATCTGCCGCCCCCGCTATCGCTGACCCCTGCATTACACTTTTAACCCCTAATCTGCCGCTCCGTAAACCGCCGCCACCTACGTTATCCCTATGTACCCCTAATCTGCTGCCCTAACATCGCCGACCCCTATGTTATATTTATTAACCCCTAATCTGCCCCCCACAACGTCGCCGACACCTGCCTACACTTATTAACCCCTAATCTGCCGAGCGGACCTGAGCGCTACTATAATAAAGTTATTAACCCCTAATCCGCCTCACTAACCCTATCATAAATAGTATTAACCCCTAATCTGCCCTCCCTAACATCGCCGACACCTACCTTCAATTATTAACCCCTAATCTGCCGACCGGAGCTCACCGCTATTCTAATAAATGTATTAACCCCTAAAGCTAAGTCTAACCCTAACACTAACACCCCCCTAAGTTAAATATAATTTTTATCTAACGAAATAAATTAACTCTTATTAAATAAATGATTCCTATTTAAAGCTAAATACTTACCTGTAAAATAAATCCTAATATAGCTACAATATAAATTATAATTATATTATAGCTATTTTAGGATTAATATTTATTTTACAGGCAACTTTGTAATTATTTTAACCAGGTACAATAGCTATTAAATAGTTAAGAACTATTTAATAGTTACCTAGTTAAAATAATAACAAATTTACCTGTAAAATAAATCCTAACCTAAGATATAATTAAACCTAACACTACCCTATCAATAAAATAATTAAATAAACTACCTACAATTACCTACAATTAACCTAACACTACACTATCAATAAATTAATTAAACACAATTGCTACAAATAAATACAATTAAATAAACTATCTAAAGTACAAAAAATAAAAAAGAACTAAGTTACAGAAAATAATAAAATATTTACAAACATAAGAAAAATATTACAACAATTTTAAACTAATTACACCTACTCTAAGCCCCCTAATAAAATAACAAAGCCCCCCAAAATAAAAAATTCCCTACCCTATTCTAAAATACAAATATTACAAGCTCTTTTACCTTACCAGCCCTGAACAGGGCCCTTTGCGGGGCATGCCCCAAGAATTTCAGCTCTTTTGCCTGTAAAAAAAAACATACAATACCCCCCCCCCAACATTACAACCCACCACCCACATACCCCTAATCTAACCCAAACTCCCCTTAAATAAACCTAACACTAATCCCCTGAAGATCTTCCTACCTTGTCTTCACCATACCAGGTTCACCGATCCGTCCTGGCTCCAAGATCTTCATCCAACCCAAGCGGGGGTTGGCGATCCATAATCCGGTGCTCCAAAGTCTTCCTCCTATCCGGCAAGAAGAGGACATCCGGACCGGCAAACATCTTCTCCAAGCGGCATCTTCTATCTTCTTCCATCCGATGACGACCGGCTCCATCTTGAAGACCTCCAGCGCGGATCCATCCTCTTCTTCCGACGACTAGACGACGAATGACGGTTCCTTTAAGGGACGTCATCCAAGATGGCGTCCCTCGAATTCCGATTGGCTGATAGGATTCTATCAGCCAATCGGAATTAAGGTAGGAATTTTCTGATTGGCTGATGGAATCAGCCAATCAGAATATAGTTCAATCCGATTGGCTGATCCAATCAGCCAATCAGATTGAGCTCGCATTCTATTGGCTGATCGGAACAGCCAATAGAATGCGAGCTCAATCTGATTGGCTGATTGGATCAGCCAATCGGATTGAACTATATTCTGATTGGCTGATTCCATCAGCCAATCAGAAAATTCCTACCTTAATTCCGATTGGCTGATAGAATCCTATCAGCCAATCGGAATTCGAGGGACGCCATCTTGGATGACGTCCCTTAAAGGAACCGTCATTCGTCGTCTAGTCGTCGGAAGAAGAGGATGGATCCGCGCTGGAGGTCTTCAAGATGGAGCCGGTCGTCATCGGATGGAAGAAGATAGAAGATGCCGCTTGGAGAAGATGTTTGCCGGTCCGGATGTCCTCTTCTTGCCGGATAGGAGGAAGACTTTGGAGCACCGGATTATGGATCGCCAACCCCCGCTTGGGTTGGATGAAGATCTTGGAGCCAGGACGGATCGGTGAACCTGGTATGGTGAAGACAAGGTAGGAAGATCTTCAGGGGATTAGTGTTAGGTTTATTTAAGGGGGGTTTGGGTTAGATTAGGGGTATGTGGGTGGTGGGTTGTAATGTTGGGGGGGGGTATTGTATGTTTTTTTTTACAGGCAAAAGAGCTGAAATTCTTGGGGCATGCCCCGCAAAGGGCCCTGTTCAGGGCTGGTAAGGTAAAAGAGCTTGTAATATTTGTATTTTAGAATAGGGTAGGGAATTTTTTATTTTGGGGGTCTTTGTTATTTTATTAGGGGGCTTAGAGTAGGTGTAATTAGTTTAAAATTGTTGTAATATTTTTCTTATGTTTGTAAATATTTTATTATTTTCTGTAACTTAGTTCTTTTTTATTTTTTGTACTTTAGATAGTTTATTTAATTGTATTTATTTGTAGCAATTGTGTTTAATTAATTTATTGATAGTGTAGTGTTAGGTTAATTGTAGGTAATTGTAGGTAGTTTATTTAATTAATTTATTGATAGGGTAGTGTTAGGTTTAATTATATCTTAGGTTAGGATTTATTTTACAGGTAATTTTGTTATTATTTTAACTAGGTAACTATTAAATAGTTCTTAACTATTTAATAGCTATTGTACCTGGTTAAAATAATTACAAAGTTGCCTGTAAAATAAATATTAATCCTAAAATAGCTATAATATAATTATAATTTATATTGTAGCTATATTAGGATGTATTTTACAGGTAAGTATTTAGCTTTAAATAGGAATTATTTATTTAATAAGAGTTAATTTATTTCGTTAGATAAAAATTATATTTAACTTAGGGGGGTGTTAGTGTTAGGGTTAGACTTAGCTTTAGGGGTTAATACATTTATTAGAATAGCGGTGAGCTCCGGTCGGCAGATTAGGGGTTAATAATTGAAGGTAGGTGTCGGCGATGTTAGGGAGGGCAGATTAGGGGTTAATACTATTTATGATAGGGTTAGTGAGGCGGATTAGGGGTTAATAACTTTATTATAGTAGCGCTCAGGTCCGCTCGGCAGATTAGGGGTTAATAAGTGTAGGTAGGTGTCGGCGACGTTGAGGGGGGCAGATTAGGGGTTAATAAATATAACATAGGGGTCGGCGATGTTAGGGGTAGCAGATTAGGGGTACATAGGGATAACGTAGGTGGCGGCGATTTGCGGTCGGAAGATTAGGGGTTAATTATTTTAAGTAGCTTGCGGCGACGTTGTGGGGGGCAAGTTAGGGGTTAATAGATATAATACAGGGGTCGGCGGTGTTAGGGGCAGCAGATTAGGGGTACATAAGTATAACGTAGGTGGCGGTCGGCAGATTAGGGGTTAAAAATTTTAATCGAGTGGCGGCGATGTGGGGGGACCTCGGTTTAGGGGTACATAGGTAGTTTATGGGTGTTAGTGTACTTTAGGGTACAGTAGTTAAGAGCTTTATAAACCGGCGTTAGCCAGAAAGCTCTTAACTCCTGCTATTTTCAGGCGGCTGGAATCTTGTCGTTAGAGCTCTAACGCTCACTGCAGAAACGACTCTAAATACCGGCGTTAGGAAGATCCCATTGAAAAGATAGGCTACGCAAATGGCGTAGGGGGATCTGCGGTATGGAAAAGTCGCGGCTGAAAAGTGAGCGTTAGACCCTTTAATCACTGACTCCAAATACCAGCGGGCGGCCAAAACCAGCGTTAGGAGCCTCTAACGCTGGTTTTGACGGCTACCGCCGAACTCTAAATCTAGGCCACTATGTTCAAAGGAACATGATATTTGTTTACTTGAAGTAGTTGTGCAATAAACCTACTGAGTTTTGTGCAAATTGCCTGTGTCTGCATCCTCTGTTTTGGGTACACCCGCCACTGGGGAATTTTTTGTAATTTAGGTATATAAGTCTGTCATTTCAATATATATATATATATATATATATATATATATATATATATATATATATATATATATATATATATATATATATATATATATATATATACTTCTATTGCTGCTTTTTATCTTAGTTGAGAGCTTGTGAGGGAGTGCTGGACTTTTTCTGTGTGTTTATATTAAAAATATTTATTTTTTGTAATTTTTCCTTGTTTGGGCCATGCACCCAGGCCTGACTGGGGTTAACTGCCTGTGACTCTGGTGACAGTGCAGCTTCCTGAGAGTGCTGGTTTGCACCCAGGGCTGTGCATGTTGCAGGGTCATAGGATGTGTACCCGGTCCGGCCTGAGAGTGCTGACCCCACCCGTGTTTTGTATATGTTTGGGGAAATTACATAAGCCTGTGCACCCTCCATTTTTTCACAGTTGCTTTTATCACAGTTGTTTGATTGTGAGCCTGCATTGTGTGGCTGTTTAGGGACCCAGGTTTATTTGGAAGAAACCTTGACGAGGTACCTGGGCTTTTCCCATTTGGCCAGATGCGGTAACTAATTCTTCCATTGCTGCTTTTTATCTTAATTGAGAGCTTGTGAGTAAGTCCAAAAGATGCACTCGCCGAAATGTGAAAACAATATTTATTGCAAAATGAGTGAACGTTTTCGGGGAGTAACCCCCGTCCTCAGACTCCTATGAGAATTATTTATTCTCAAAGGAGTCTGAGGATGGGGGTTACTCCCCAAAAACGTTCACTCTTTTTGCAATAAATAGTTTTCATATTTCGGCGAGTGCATCTTTTGGACTTATTATATATATATATATATATATATATATATATATATGTGAATTTAAGAATAAATAGAACATATTCTTCTATGTGAAGAACATTGGAATGTGAAATATTAATATTTCATGTTGGGTTAGCGCACTTAAGTAAACGCAATCGGGTTTGTGCGCGAGTAGGGTGCTTGTTTTTCCACTTTTCACGGTCCCTTGAAGTCTATAAGGGAGTATGTTAACGTGGTTGCGATATTCAAAGTTATGATTTTTGCGCGCGTTGGATTAGCACTTGTGCGAAAACTTTTGACTTTCACCTTGTAATATGTGCGCTACCTGATGCGTGCTAAAAGCTAACTTCTAGCAAAGTTAACACGTGAGCGCTATATAGCACGCCACTTGTAATCTAGCCCAGTATTGGTACAAATATCTCTTCTAAGCTTTTAAACCTGTCATTGCCATTTGTAACGTATCTTTATCCTTGAAGCATGATAGCTAGCCATGGTTTGTGTTTATTTTAGTCTAGACAATACTATAAAATAAAATAAAAATTGAAATTATCT